>NW_006240888.1:0-2440 GCF_000226075.1 Solanum tuberosum
CCCTTGCTATTGATCCCGGAAGAAAATGGAAAGGTAATTCTCCTATAACCTATCATCTACTGAAGTTGTGTTCCTATCCTTCCTCATGATTGTGATCTTCACTTTTTCATGGCCTTATCTCCTGAATTGTTAATAAGGTCTTGGGCTCCTTTTAAGTTTTATGTTTATTTTCTTTGATGAAAATGTCTTTATGTTTGTATTTTCCAATAATTTTTGCCTATCCCCTGCTCATGTTAGTTATAAAATATAAGCACAGAGTTGTTGGTGCCTTGTCTCTGAGCGTTGTAAGTTGATATGATTTGTTGTGATGCATTGACATCACTCTCAGATCATCTAGCACTCAACATGAAACCTAGCCACTTTTATATATCAGGGTTATACTTTGTTACTATTGTCTACTGATATTCAAGAGTCAAAGGTTGAAAAAAAGGAGTTTAGTGAATTGAGGACAGCTTTTACGTTCTTAGCTTTCATCACCTGAAACTATTTGATGCTGCACGTTCTATTCTTTCAAACTTGGTTGGTCATATCCTTGTCCTATTCTGCTTACGTCAATGAGCTCGTTTTTAGTGTCGTACAATGTCGCTGCTTTTATCTTATCAGCTTCAACAAACTGTCAGGGCCTTGGAGATGGTTCGATGAATCCATGTTGGACTGCTGTGAGCCATTGGAGAAGGTTAAAGCTAAAGGGATCTCCTTTGGGAAAGTGGTATGTTTGGCTCACTGTGCAGGAGCGAAGGTGGAAGCTTTTCGCTCTAATCTTAGCACCATTGATGACTTCCGTAAACATATCATGGCCTGCACAACTAGTGATGATTGTCATCTGATCTCATCTTATCATCGAGGACTTTTTAAACAGGTAAATATAAACATAGCTTCTCTATGCTCCTGCTTATCATTGTGAAGAAGTATATTGTTGTATTGGGAGTTTGGTCCCTCAGGAATATTATTGGTAATATTGCTAATTGTTTATTTATGAAGGTTTATAGTACCCCTTCTTGACTTATCCTGAAGATTGGAACATCTCTTCTGAATCTTATGGCAGACAGGTTCAGGCCACTTTTCACCTATTGGTGGTTATCACGCGGAAAAGGATATGGCACTGATTCTAGATGTTGCAAGGTTTAAATATCCCCCTCACTGGGTTCCCGTCCCTCTCCTTTGGGAAGCCATGAACACAATTGATGAAGCTACAGGATTACATAGGGGGTATATAATTCCACATAGCTACAGTGTGATATATCTTGATTTTCATTATAAGCTGTTGACATCCGCCTTACCTTGAACAGCGTCTCATTCATGCTTTTTAGCTGTCAACTGATAATTTCTAAGCATTTGCTTAGGAATATAAATATGTAGAGGAAGATGTTTTACTATGTGATTTGGTCTTCCCTCTTATATTAAAGATGAAAATTGGAAATCAAAGAAATTGATTGCTCAACTGTTTCAGCACTGCTTCTGGTCTTCTTCAAATATAACTGTTTTTTCTCTTCATTTTTTTCTTTTCCTATTCCTCTTCTGTCCAAATTTAGCGGTCCTTCTTACTCCATCTCATACTTGCAGCATGGATTTCAGTGACTTATGTGCAAACACATAATTTTCAGGTTTATGCTTGTCTCTAAGCTTCATAGAGCTCCTGCACTGCTATATACCCTGGTAAGGCTTAAGTAGCTCGTATTATACCACTTGGTTTTATAAGTAAACTCCTTAGGATAAACTACAACAAGCAACTTCTATTCAATTCAAAATCTGAATCTCTCATAAGCTTTCTTATTTTCCTCTTGTTTAGCTGAATAATGTTTTCATTAGTGGCTAAAGGTATTGGAATTTTGGTAACACAAGGATGTAGTCAAGCTCCTATTACTGCCTGCTAGTCCCTTTGCTAGTTGATCCTTTTCATTACACCGGCTTGGTCAGATTGTTGTAAACCACTTCTTTAACCTATTTTATTACATGCTAGAACATAATGATGGCATCTTTGTCAAATACTTGGGAATTGGTCTTAGTGACAGGAGATTAGCTTGAACTTTTGCTTCAGAACCATGATGTCATTGCAATATTTATGGATTTTGACAATATTGTCCTTTAGAACTAATTAATATGTACTTTGTTATGTGATATATTCTATTATAAAGAGGGAAGAATGTACTTTGTCGAAATACTCTTGGATTTTCTCCTTTCTGTGACTATTCATGCATTCTGAATAGTGTGCTCTTACAGAGTTGTAAACATGAGAGTTGGGTCTCTATCTCAAAGCATTTGATGGATGATCTTCCTGTCCTCCTAAGTTCTGAGAATGTGAAGGACATAAAAGATGTTCTCTCTACTCTTCTTTCAAATCTACCTCCCAATTTTGCTGAATTCATAAAGTGGGTAGCAGAAGTTCGAAGGCAAGAGGAGAATGGTCAAAAGCTGAGTGAAGAGGAGAAAGGAAGGCTAG
>NW_006240889.1:0-2432 GCF_000226075.1 Solanum tuberosum
CCTGTCCGTCTTAATCAGATCTGAGGCGTGACAAAAATGATTTTTTTTGAAGTGAGGGCACCAGTTACATTGTTGGAGAATTAGCACCTTTGTGATTGTGAAAAGTGTATGTTGTGGTGTCTATTGGTCGATCTATGTCATGTTTTGATCCGCATGAGTTAACTTATTGAATCTAGATGAAAAAAATTGCTCCAATGTGATGAAATTTATTGAGAAAGCCATGTGATTGCTTGAGTTTGTATATCTACTTCTACATAAGTGTCGTTTAGAGTGTTAGTGTGTCGCTTGAACAAATAACAAGTTTAAGTTGAGGGTGTTGATATACCGTGAGTATGATACGTTTCACTTAGATTTTTTGTGTGTCTTAGGCCATTTTGTTATTAGAAATAAAGTTTTGTGCATAATCTTTGCAGGAAATAGGCTTGGATGCAGTTAATGAAGATGCGAGCTGAAAAGTGCAGAAGTAGCCACAAACAGAGCCTCCCACGGACCGTAGGTCCATCGACGGGCCGTGGGTGGGCAGTCGTAAGTCTTGGTCTGAGAGTTGAGTTTCTAAACTCAAACCACGGACTGACAGGATGGACCGTAGCCCAACCCACAGACCGTAGGTGATGCATCATAGGTTGAAGATCAGGAAGTCTGACCAAGTGTGGAACCACAGAGCAAATGACGGACCGTAGTTCGACCCACTGGCCGTCTTGCACATCCGTTGATGAAGATCAGAAAGTTGAAGCTCTAGTACCTGATTGATTTTTCAAAGTGTGAAGCCACAGAGAGGGACCTACAGACCGTAGGTCGACCTAAGGTCGGTAGGTCAAGTCGTCGACTAAAGCCGCATCCTTGCAGTTTATTTCCTTATTTTGTTCATCGATTGAAGCCGCATCCTTGCAGTTTATTTCCTTATTTTGTTTACGGTTTTATTTAGAATTTTTTTTCTATATATAGGAATTGTAATCCTCGTTTTTGGGGGTTAGACATTATTGTAAACTTCTAGTTTTTGGTGTTTTGGGAATTAATTTGCACACTTTTAGCAATTTTATTTCCGGAATTCTTTTGATACAATTTTCACTTTAAAATTCAATTCAAGATTTGGGTTTTCATCTATTCTACTTGTAAGTTCCGGAATTCTTTTAACCTAATTATGAATTGTGAATTCTCAAGCATGGGTAGCTAAATCCACAACTAGGGTTGTGGGAGCCATGAGCAATTAACAAATTATGAATAATAATTAAGTAGTTCTTGAATAGTATTTATGCATGTATTGTTAATTCTTTCATTTAGAAGTCTTTTTCACCCCGTGGCCAAAGTTAAAACTCACCTTGTTTCTACTTTCCTAACCAAGGAGGTAGAGAATGAAAAAAGAAATAACAACAGAGACTTAGAGGATGCTATCTAATAGTCTAATATCAACTGGAGTGAGGTAGAAAATTAAGTCATACATTGATGTGATGACTAATCTAAGGTAAAACGTAAGGGTTAGTAAAGCATACATCCGTAGCCGGACCAATGTGTGTGGTCATATTCCCTACTTGGAGGACCAATCACTTAGGGATACCTAACTTACCAACTTTGCATGTAAAACACTAGGAAAGGATTGCTATTATTATGATTACTGCGTTAAGAGCTTGTGGGGAACACATATACCCTAGTTTCTTTCTCATATTGATAACCAAAGTTTGAATCTTGTCTACTTGTAACTTAAGCATTCAAATCTGTTACTTACTTAAAAAATCCCCCCTTTTGTTTACTTTTCTCGGAAATAGTTTGACTAAACGGATATAATTGTTAGTTAAGTTTAAGTCTGAACCATATTCCTACACAAGTTAGGTTCTTTATTTGACAATGATCACTTATACTTCTTTAGGGAGGTGTAATTTGAGCGTATCAGTTTCCAAAGTAATCTCATGAGATGGAAGCTCTCCCATATGTAGAGGCTGGGTTTCTAGTAGAAATCTCCTTATCCCATAAGAATGTGCCAACATAGGTTGATTAGATAGTAGATCAACTTAAGCTAGATTTTCTAGGTTCTACCTTAGGCAAGTAGAACCACCCTTTTCGGTGTGGGAGACACCGGGGGATCATATTATAGCTCACATGGCCTATTGTCAATTAAGAATATTTCCCACAACATTATTAATAATGAACTAAGGCAAGTTTGAAGAAGTATACCATAAGTTTTCAAAGGTTTTAAGGATGATGTTATGACTTATGTTTTCCAACTCCCTCTCATATGATGTTTTAGCTTGTTAAATTGCATGTCATGAAATGAAATTTCCCTTTTAGCATGATTTAAATGTTTTTACGCGTGGATATCATACTTAGTGAATTGTTTGTACTAACGCATACTCTTGCCTACATTTTTTCTGTCACGCCTCAAATCCCATTAAGACGGACAAGCACTCGATGCCCTAAAGGCCCGAGAGAACCAACAT
>NW_006240890.1:0-2432 GCF_000226075.1 Solanum tuberosum
TCAAAGAAGAACCAACCTTCATACCTTCTTGCCATTCATGGGAAATTCATACTTCAATTACCAAACAGTTCACAACCAATAAATAATACAAGGTAATTCATGAAGTAGTAGCATAATCCACATCAATATAAGCAATTGACATATTCCCTTCATAGCTTTCAAGGCTTCATTCAAAGACTCAACCCTAATTTCATAGAAATTATACATAACCTAGGGTAGAATCATCATACAAACATGTATTAAATAACATCACATCCAATTCATAGCCTTCAGTCAATATCCAACACAAACTAGGGTTAGAATTAGGAAAAGAAGGAGAAACATGGGTCTCATGGGGAATTCTTCAAGAAACCACCAATACAACATAAATTCATCCATAATTTTTCATATAACATCAATTAAAGTCAGTTTATAACATCAATTTTACTTTAGAATGAAGGCCCACGTTTTTGGATTGAAACCTAGAAATTGGAGGTTTTGAAATTCATCGTGAAGGGGCCTCTTCGGGAAAGATATCCCAAGAGTGATAAGTAACCATACCTTATTGACGAATTAACCATGAAAATCTGAGTTGAAACCTTAGAAAGTTGGTCTTCTTCTTGAAGCTCCAATCTTCTTCAATGAGATCCTTGAGAAGAGAGAGATTAGAGAGAAGGAGCAACTTTTGGTTTTGATCTTGGGGGTTTTCTGTTTAAGTGATAAAAAGTGGGGTAATTTGACTTAAAAATCATTATATACATGTCCCCTAAAGTACCCTAAATACCCCTCACTTAGTTGGACTCTTTAATGAAGTAAAGATCGATTTCTGAATTTCTGCATTTTCATCACGGAACAAGTCCGCGACGCGGAGCTGTTCACTGAAGATATTTGGAATTAAATTTTGAGACAGTAGAGTCCGCGACACAACCGTGTCGCGAACTAAACTTTTGCTCCTTGGGGGAGGTAGTCCGCGACGCGGAGCTATTCCTTCCAAGTGCAATTTGCAAGCTGCCTTGGCAGCTTGCTTGGCCAAGGTTGGGGTCCTCCTCGGGGTCCCTTAGGGTGGCCCCAGGGGATCGTATTTGAACATTTTCACCCTACAAACATGTATTTACATAATTTAAACCTTTTTACAAGATTATACCATCATACGACACTCCCAAACCTAGCCCAAAACCTAAGGACACAGTAGTAGAACACATTCTTCTTTAGTTTCCGGACGTCGTGGTCGTTTCTTGACGTTTTACACTTTTTACTCTTCCAAACGAAGTCAATTGCATTAATTTAGGTTTAGAAACATCATTTTAACTATTTTTAAGTCATTATTCATAAAGTGAGGCTCTAACTCAAGTCATAGAATTTTCGGGGTGTTATAATATCCCCCGATTAGGAACATTCATCCCCGAATGTCACTTGGACTTCTTGCTAGGGAGACAAAGACTCAAAAAATACACTTGCATCTTATAAAAGATACAATACACTTGCATGGTCATCTATAAAGTTCACCACATCTTAATAGAACACCCACATGAGTAACCTTAGGCTCCTACTTGTGCAATGCATAGGTAGGGTCCATAGTCCTACCTACACTAAATATAACCTTTAGACCACCATGATCATACTTAACATAAGGTCATACTAACACATAAACAATCCAACATCATACTAATCTCATATTTGTTTCATTAATAACCAATATGTATAAGAGGAGGTTAGTCATGAACATGAGCTCATATTAAGGAAAACCAACCATAAAGCTAATTAATTTTAAAGCATGCATCATTCATAATCATGCAACTAAAACCATGACTACCTTAGAAGTCTACTTGTGCCATGTATGAGTGGCATCCCATAATACCCTTCACACTAAGTAGGTCGCTTAGAGTAGGCATGAGTCCTAGCTCATGCAACACATTCATATCATACATCCTAGTCATATTTCATATAGTTCATATCATAAGTAAAGCCAATGATAAAATAATGCATAAGCATACACTACAACATTTTAGGGCTACGGCCACCCTAGAAAAGTGTTGTCTAAACTAGCAAAAACTGTGCCCTTTGGTAAAAGGCTACACTTTTTGACTTTCGACAACACTTTTTTGGGGGTAGCCTAAAGAGGTGTAACCTTTGACTTTAGACAACACTTTTCAAGTGTTGTCGTATTAGCTACGCTTAAAAGCGTAGACTAAAAGGCAAAAAGGCCACGCTTTGCAGCTACGCTTAAAAGTGTTGCCTTGTTAGCTACATGTTCAAGCGTATCCTAAAAGGCAAAAAGGCCACGCTTTGCAGCTACACTTAAAAGTGTTGCCTTATCAGCTACACTTTCAAGCGTGGCCTTTTCTTCCATATTGCCCACGATTTGTGAGTGTTGCCTTCTCTATCTTATGTATGACAATACTTTGAAGTGTAGTCCTTGTCCATGTGCATACACAATTTACAGTCCTATGGCT
>NW_006240891.1:0-577 GCF_000226075.1 Solanum tuberosum
ATTATGATGATCCAACTGATGGTCTAGAGACAAATGAAAAGTTGAGAGCAGTACAGAAGTCATATACTTATTATTTATGCACTCCCCTCTTTGAGAGAACAGAAAGAGTACTATACTCATGGACATTTCCATAGTCATTTACACTGGCACATCCCTATATAAGTGAGGAAGAAAACATTAACAAGAGCCACTAAAAGCCAGTTGCAAATTCCCTTCATTCCTAAATTAGATGTAGAAACACAAAAAGAAGGATTAGTGATGTTAAGTATGTATACTCGGATTTACTAATCCGAGCTTACTCTGCTGCTGCTGACGTTGGTAATGCCAAGCTGTTATCAGTCAGTTCTTCCGAGGGTGATTCCAATTCCAGCTGAGTGTTAAAGCTCTTTGTATAGTGGAACTCAATTTGCAGCCTCTGATGAAGTGGTGTAGATGCCATCAACCCTTTCTTCACATCAACTTGTAATTCCCTAATGGGGATTGCTGCCAAAAAACTCTTAATGTACTCTTTGCAAGCCTCTTTACCTTTGCAAACAAGGCTCGGTTCGTCCTCATTTTCAGGTACTTTATCTCTGAA
>NW_006240891.1:1256-2432 GCF_000226075.1 Solanum tuberosum
CCAATCAGCAATCACAGCAACCAAGGCTGTACAAGCACTTTCACCTGCAGCCCGTTCATTTCGTTGATCAATTGAAGCAAAGAAGACCTCAGTCTGCAGCTTCATCTGCCCATCACGGCTTACTATCTCTTTCTGCTCCCAACTACCAACAGCAAAACTGTCTTCTCCAAACTCGGAGACTGGAAATCCATTCGCAGTTGAACCTTCCTCAGATTTATTCCACTGCAAGCAAGATAGTTATATTAGAGCTATAGAAGTATGCAAGGCAGTGAGGTAAGTTATCAATCTCTGGAAGTTCATTACGAGGTGATAAATAGTATTCCACCGTGCAAATTCACTTGGATGCTGGAAAGATATTAGATTAAAAATACGGAAGTAAGAGAAGATGGAGACATACCCCTGAAGAAGACTCATCAGATGAACTAAGCTGTCGGCGATCAAAATCTATATCATCCCCACCTTCCTCTCCATAATGCTTCTTCAACAATGGCTCCCCTTTGGGTTTAGGAGATCTGAAGCTTAACTTTCTCTTCCTCCAAGGGAGAATTTTGCGTTTTGAACTCTGCTGACCTTCTCCAGTTGCACCCTCGGCATACACACGCCCTGCAACAGATTTGTGATGACTATAAAAGATCAAATCCTCATCTTCACTGCCACTCGTGTTTGTGTAGCATGATCCACCAGCATGCTTCGCATAGGCAAGTGTTTCATAACTGAATGACTTCCGCATACTCATATCCTCCTTCACTTCATCTGATTCACCTTCCTCCGAATCACCGAGTGAATCTGTGTCAACTGGATATACCAAATCGGTATCATCACTTCTGACCGAGTTCCTTCCATCACTGCCCTCCTCTTCATGACATGCCTTCTTTCGTCGCACAGTAGATAATCCCTTGAAAAGTTTCACTTTCTTGCAGACCTGCTTTCAAAGCAGAAAGCTCATTTCTGTCTGTCGACAAAACCTCTGCGGGGGAAGGAGATACTGGAGCAGACATGACAAACTTTGGCATCGTGAGCATTCCCCAATTCAACAAGATTGAGAGACAACTGCCATAAACAAAATCTACCATATTAACCAAAAATTAAGGAAAAAAGGGGACTATCGATGTAGATCAAGCAAATTTGTTTTGCTTACACAAAGTGAACGGTTGGTCTTATTGCCGCCACTATAGG
>NW_006240892.1:0-2432 GCF_000226075.1 Solanum tuberosum
TTTCTCTTAAACCATAAGTTTAATCGATTTTTCGAAACTTAGTCATTCTCCTTTTATTTATATTTTCGAGTAAAACAATCCCAGAAGTAGCAATCAAATGGAGTCGATCAAGTTGAAGCACAACCGCCAGCACCCTTGGCTACACCTCAAGATGCATGCACTCAGATAGCCCAAGTAATTGATGATATATCCCTTTCAGTGGAGGATCAAGGAAGAATTAGTCGAGAGGCAATCGGGATTGGCCTAGTAGTCCCTGCAGTAAACGCGGAAAAACAGAATCACCTAATAAAAGAGATGGCATAAGTCCTAATGTTGAGTTTAATGTGTCAACTTTGGCTTGAGCCCTATCATGACTAAAAGTAGGAAAAATATTCGTACTAAGGCGAGTAAAAAAGAGGAAACTAAAGCAAGTAAGCTCTATGATAGGGGCAAATCAAATCAATGAATTGACTAGTATGAACCATTAGAGGAGCAAAGAAGAATATTAAGCAAAAAAGATTTAAAAAATGCTTTAAATTAGAAGAATAAAGCTAATTGGTCTGATTGAAACTAGAGTCAAACAACATAGAGCAAACAAGTTTCTAAATGAAAATGTTCCTGGTTGGAGACATATGAATAATTATCACTTAGCAAGCAATGACAAAATATAAATTCTCCGGAATAACAATATCTATGAGGTATAAAAGATCACAGAAGAAAAACAATTATTGCATTGCCATGTAAATGACCTTCTTACTGAATTTGAGTGCATACTACTGTCACATTCGGCTACAAGAAAAGAGAGCAAAAGAAACCTCTTTGGAATGCACTAAAGCACTGGGCTAGAGCTACTATTATTCTGTGGATAATAAGTGGGGATTTCAATGCCTTTCTACACACAAGACAAGTTGTTTAGAGCACTAGTTTAGTATGTAGAAATTAAGGATTTCTCAAGAATGACCTCTTACTTAATGTACTCACTTGATAAGAAAACTATTACACATGGACAAATAAACAACATGGTGCAAATAAAGTATGCATTCGACTAGATAGAATATTTGAAAATTATGAATGGATGATGAATTCAGGCCATGTAATGGTGGAGTATGAACTGTCAAGTATTTTAGATCATGCTCCTATGCTGTTGAATATGAAGATGACTCACAAGAATATGAGAGTCCCATTTAGGGGTTTTCAACATATGGGCTGAACATGTACAATTTCTAGAATTAGTAGAGGATGTATGGACAACTGAGAGTAGTGCATCCAAATTAAAAGTGTATAGTCTAAGTTAAAACTTATGAAGATCCAGCTCAAGAGCCTCAATAATGAAGCTTTCAGGAATGTTTGATATAAAGTAGATAAATATACAAAGCCAACAACAATAACAATACACAAGTAGCCTCCGAGAATAAGAGAAGACTGTGTTATAGGATTTGAAAAAATAATTTCCAGTTGAAGAAAACATTCTTAGACAAAAGTCTAGGGCCAAATATATCTGGCTGGGAGACTCTAATTTTAGATACTTCTTTGTTATGATAAAAGAGAGGGTTAAAAAAAAAAGCAAATCTCTGAACTAACATCTATATGTAGGACTAAACTGGTGACACAAGAGAGCATACAAGAGAAAAATTTATCATTCTATAAAAGCCCAGTGTGACTAGTTCTTCATTATTGTCAATAAATAAACTTATCATGAAAAAAATGATCAACATTAACTCAACAACAAAGAATCAACTTCTTAATGACATTGATTGACAATAAAATTGAGTACATCTTGAGAGTACTTGAGATGACGAAGCTCTAGATATCGATAGCTTCATTTAGTATAATTGCATTATTTTATTCTAATTTTTCAATTAAAGTAAACTTTTGTTATTGAGTGAACTTATAGACATATATATTTTTTGTTTCAATTATATTTACTTAAGTTATGTTGAAACTTATTTATGTTATGTTGAAATTTGATATAAGAATATAAGAATATTATGTTTTTTTTTAATTATGAATTTATGTTATAATTTTGTCCTAATTATTTGCTTTAGTACTATTAACTTGTTATTTCATATTGCATGCCATTCGAATTTTTAGTTTTAGAATTGATATATATTTTTTGAACATGTAGTCCACAATATTTTTACCAAAGGTGTTACCTTTTGTTTTAATAATTAATTAAATTAAAATATTATTAGCTCAAAAAATATATGTTATATATATATATATGTGTGTGTGTGTTTTTATTAACGGAGTAATATATTTTTGAGAAATAATATATATCTTAAATAGTATCTAAAACTTAACATTATTTATAAAGGCATTTATTTATTTATTAATATTTAATAATTTTATTTTAAAAATTTAATCCAAAAGATGTTTACCCCACCACTTTAAATTAAAGGGAAAAAGAACAAATATATCCCCGAACTTTTAAAAATGGTATGTATATACCCTTC
>NW_006240893.1:0-2426 GCF_000226075.1 Solanum tuberosum
ATAGAACAAAACAATGTCGAAAAAGCAACCAGATTCTGGTGGGCAAAATTGGGTAAGTATGGATAAGTATCTGGCGGTGGTAGCATGCATTCATCGCCATTGAAGTATACTTTTCGAGGAAATGCCCATCCTTGTTTAAGGGTAAAAGTATCCTTATCTTTCTGGAGAAGCACTTCTGATTGAACATTTCCAGCTGGCCCTGCTTCCATAAGTAAGTCATTGTAGAACTTCATACCGTAGAACATACCTGTGTCATCTGCAGTACGAGAAGTTTTGTTAACATCTTTTCCACACCATGCTACTTTTTGCATATAAGATTAATTTCACTAGCTAGCTATAATAGTAAAGTCACAAGATTATTTATTTGTCACGTTAAAGTAACTGAACTTTACCTAGTATGACTAAGATTGTTTTGTGACTTCACTGTTATAGTGGGTAGTCACAAGTGAAATTAGCTCTTATATTGATGCAATATTTCAAAGAACTTACTTATCGATTGATATGGAACAAGAGGCTTGTAATCAAAGCTAAAAACTTGAGTTACATTGTTAAGATTGGGATGTTGAGCAACAAGAGTCCATTGTGTGTAATTGACCCTGTAATTGAAGTTGGTAAGAGTAATCTTGACTCTCCAATATTCCTTGTAGTTGAGTTTCACATGCCAATGGATTCTAACGGGGCACATATGTTGTGTGCACTGTAGTAATGGTGCATTGTCTTTTCGTGGAGTGTTTACCCCCACCATACTGAGTAGCTTGGAATCGCTCCTGTGTTTGTGTCACGAGAGAATCAGTAATCTTTAACTGACTGTAAAAATAATCACGAGGGACTTACTTGATGCATTTGTGTTTGTTCTCACAACCGCAAGCACAAGAAGGACAAGAAGTAATGGTTTCATTGTAGAAAGTTGAGAGGGAGACACAACATTTTGGGTGTTTTTGGGCTACAAACTGAGAGTATGTGCATGTTACATTCCATGTCACTGCACAGGATTACAAGAAAATGATCACTTG
The DNA here is from genome assembly GCF_000226075.1 of Solanum tuberosum. NCBI lineage: Eukaryota > Viridiplantae > Streptophyta > Magnoliopsida > Solanales > Solanaceae > Solanum > Solanum tuberosum. The sequence continues at coordinate 1,014 of NW_006240893.1, forward strand.
TAACACACACGTGGAGTAAGAAAGAAGCAAGTGTATTTGATGAAGTAAAACTTACTGAGTGCTTGAGTTTTCCTTCTTAGATCAGCTGTGAAGAATTTGGTGGGTGGGACAATCTTTGCAGGACTACAAGTGTAACCTGGTCCAGGTCCAAGCAAAGTGAAGTTCTTGGGGAGTTTTACAGTCTTGTTTGTGGTACCAGCTTGGCCAACACTAACTTGAAAAGCAGAGACAGAAGATTGAGGATCTTGGCCCCAAGAAGCCAAAACTCCACCTTCAAAATTAAAGGACGAATTGTGAGTCGACCAATCTAGTTTGAATAAATTTGTTCTTAATATTAACACACACACCTTTACAACAATTGGTAAATTGTTGGTTATAAGGTACTCCAGGGAGCATATCTACAACAGTGGGAGTTTTCTTGCAACAATGCGGGATGTTTCCTTTGAATTTGGAGCAATCACCTTGTTCTGTAGCTTGAGCACCAATCATAGTCCATATCACTTCTTTCTTAGCCCATGTCCAGCCTAATGTCCACCCAGGGCTCATAATGTGTCGGTACATTTGGAAGTTGTTCATCGTTACCACAGCCTACGAGCGAGCAGACACAGATTCAGAATCTATATTTGATTGGTTGTATTGGACACAAAAATGCTTCAGATAATGGATTTAATTTCTTTAAGGAAAGGAAACTTACAACATAGCCATCAGGAGTCCAAGACATGACATCCCATTTAATAGTTATGTTCCCATTGGGATCCAATGGATCATAAGCAGCTGCAACATTCATCCACATACTAATTAATTTTTACAACATACAACAAAAATAAAGTAACATGAATACAATTAATTGAATCTAACCTGCATATGAAAATAACACAAACAAAAGGCCAACTAGAGTGATCAAATAAGTCCTCATTATTTTTCTTTAGATTATTGGCCTCAAAGATGTTCGATTAATAATCCCAATAAAACTGGGGATAAATTGTTATTTACCAACTGGTTATTTGGTACAAAGAAAAAATGAAATATATATAGTTTGTTGTCTCTATATATCTCCTTTTCTTCATAGGGACTGTCTTTTATATTGTTGTTGGCCTTTCTGAATCTTGAAGTAAAGATTTGGTGAGTCTTCATATTTTTCTGCCTCAAACTTGACTGTAACATTTCTCCTGTGAAAACAAGATGACACTTTGACAAATGACATAGTAACAAACATAAATATTATTTAAACTTTTCTAACAAAATCATTGGGTTATCATCCTAAGCAATTGTTAAAGTTAGTCTCACATATATATACACTACTACTAGAAACAAAAGTTTCCTCCATCGTGAATCAATGAGAAAATTTTTGTTTAACCCAACAATATATGCTATAGAACATGATTTTTTGCACATTTTTCATTCAATTAGCTC
>NW_006240894.1:0-2425 GCF_000226075.1 Solanum tuberosum
TGAAGCTGGATTTGGTAGACACACTATTAGTCATATTGATGCTGTTCAATCTATTATTCAAGCTTATCCTTCTTGATTTTTACTGTGACGGAGACGGATTCAGAATGTAAACTCTATTGGTTTATCTTTAAGGTTCTTAATAAGCATTGAACACGCATGTTGTTTTTTTAATATTATGAATTCTAATCTACTATTTGTTGCAACTACATATTTAGTGTACTGATCTCATAAGCATTGGACACGCATGTTGTATTTTTATTTTATGAATTTAATCTATACAATTTCTAGCATGAAATTTGTTGTATTTTTCAACTTATGAATTCAAGCTTATTATTATTATACTAGATATTTGGTTCCCGTTTCAGCACGTGCCCAATATATGTTACTGTTTTCCCCCTCAATTTATGTGATATAGAGGAATTTTGAAGAATCAATCAAAAAAAATTATATGTTTAAAAATATATTTGAAGTTATTAATTTGTTGTGATTTATAGTATTTTTTGCGTCATTTTTAAATAATATATGTTACTTCTGTTCCAATTCACGTGAATAATCATAAATATTTTTTCAGTTGTTAATTCACTGTGAATTCTAAAACTTTTGGCGTTATTTTCAAATAATATATGTTACTTCTTCTATTTCAATTAGTCAACCAAATTTCTTCTAATTTTTTCAATTGTTAATTATTGTGATTTATAACATCTTTTATGTAATTTTAATAATAATATATATTATTTCATTTGTTCCAATTCATATGACAATGATAAATTTTTAAGAGTCAACTAAATATTTTTTTTTTAAAAAAGGTTGTACCTCTAATATATTTTGTAGTTAAAATATAATAAATGTAGTAGTTAAATTTCAAGAAGTATAAAAGGTTGAACAAAAGAATTAGATACAAAACATAGAAAAATTGAGTCAATTCCCTAAATGGTCACCCAAGTTAAGGGAATTGCGTTGAAATATCATTTATGTTTCATTTAGGACCAAAATATCACTCAACTATCACTATTTCCTCCAATATACTTGACACTTTAAAAGCCTCACTCTCTCCCTAATTGGCATGAAATGCCATTAAGATTTAAAAAAAAATAAAAAATAATAGACTAATTTAATTCATCAAACTCATTTAACCATGATCATATTATTTTTTAAAAAGTTACATTAGTTTATTAAGAATAAATTTTCATACTTAAGAATCTTTTATCATAATTAAACTTTTTGTTTTTTAATGTTATGAAGAATAGGTTTTTAAAACGTACTATAATATCATCAATTTTGAAATATTTATAAACACGTACATTCAAAAAAAATATTGATATACAAATCACTCATGAATGCTAACTTACATCAATTAATCATAAATTGTTTAATGAATCAATAATATTAAAGGTCAATTAACGGTTACAATAATATTAATTGTGCGTACCATTTTATTTTATTTTTTGAAAAAATAGAAAGTGAATAATATCATATTTTTTATCCAAAAACAAATACTAAATGCCTCAAAAGTTTTCTTCTATTCTAGTTGATATTTCATGTCATTAAATCATCATTTAAAAAAATAATAGACCTATTTAATTCATCAAACTTATGTCTCTACAAAACAAATATATAAATTACATGAGAATTTGTGAAGATTATAAAAAAAATTAAAAAATCTAATTCCTTTATATATTTTTACCAAACAAAATTCAATGAAAAAGTTTCTTTGTGCAATTATTACCTGGCAATTTTTAAAATTCCTAAGTAAATTATTCAAAAAATTTAAGCAATTTTTTTTCATAAAAATATTCAAATAAATTTGTAAGGTTGACAAAAAAGTTGGTAAGAAAGAGAAAATTATTATTTAACTTTTTTTAATTTAATTTTTATTTTTATTCTTTTATTCTATTATATTTTAACTTCTCATACAATTAAACACCAATATATATTCTTATATCATCCCAAATTCATGAAATACAAGTAATAATTAATTGAATTGCCTATTTTAATTCAATTATATAGATATTATATGAGATTATTATGTTGATAAATAAAGATCAAAATTTTATTTTCTAATATAAATATTATTCACTTTCTATTTTCTTTTCAAAGAAAGATATTGTAAGTATATATGGATTTCAAAGCACCCAATTAATTATTTTTTAATAGTTAATAGAACTTCAATATTATTGATCCATTATATAATATATGATTCATTGATGTAAGTTGGCATTCATAAGTGATTTATATATCAATATTTTTTGAATATATTTGCTCATAATTATTCAAAATTGATGACATTATGGTAAGTTTTAAAAAATTATTCTTCACAACATAATAAAATAAAAAAATTAATTATGATAAAAGATTATTAACTATGAAAATTTCTTCTAAATAAATTAATATATATATATATATATATTAGAAAATAATAAGATCA
>NW_006240895.1:0-994 GCF_000226075.1 Solanum tuberosum
TTGGCCAAGTGAGCATGTGGATCCTCCGATGGCGATCTTGAAAATAAGACTCTTGATGTAAGCATCTGCATCAAACTACTAGTCACCACAAATGTGTGTCCTGGAGGTAGAGGAGGTAGGACAATGGGTCCATCAGAGTCTGCTATATCGATGTTGCCCCGATAGTTGTAATGTTGTCGTGGGCCTGGTGGACCATGCACTCTCACTGCATCTCCCAATTGATTTTCAGCTAGACCCCAGTTTTCCCCACCAACTACTCTTGGCTGTTGTAACTCAACTGCTTCATCTATATTTCCTCCGATAGGATTAATTGGAAGTCTTTGATTATTCATTCTGCGCAAAGTTCTATTCAACTCTGGATCGTACGGAGTAAGTGGTTCGCCTTGGCTCCGTGTACTTGGCATACACTTGAGTCAGAACCTGAGAGAGACAAAAACAAAGAGAAAAAGTAAAATTAGGAAATATTTGACTATAGTTCAATAATGTGGTTAAAAATAAATCTAAAAGCAAGTTTCCTCGGCAACGGCGCCAAAATTTGATACGCTCAATTTACACCTCCCTAAAGAAATATAAGCGATCGTTATCAAGTAAAGAACCCAACTTGTAGGTTGGGGTCGATCCCATGAGGAAAATGGTTTAGACTTTACTTTAACCAACAATTATATTCAATTAGCAAAAGTACTTTGAGAAACAAGAAAAAAAAAGGGGGGATTTGTGAAACAAATTGTAAGAATTCAGTAAGTAATCAATAAACAAAAGTCAATGTCGGTTGTTATCAAGATGAGAAAATTAACTAGGGTATACGTGTTCACCACAAGCTCATAACGCAGTAATTCTAGTAACAGCAATTCTTTCCTAGTGTATTACATGCAAAGTGATAAGTTAGGTATCTCTAAATCCTTGATCCGGCATCTAGAGAATTTCACCCCGCACCTTGGTCCGATTATATGTGTATAATTTACTAACCCTTACTTTTACCTCATATTAGACATCA
>NW_006240895.1:1887-2422 GCF_000226075.1 Solanum tuberosum
ACTCTGGCCAACGGGACAACAGTAGCTCCTAACTGTGGTGTGGACCAGGATGAACTAGAAGCCATACTAGCAGCCTGGGAAGAGGAGACCGGGACAGTATTAGAGTGATCTGGTATAATGGGGTCACCACCTTGTGCCTGCCCCACCGTGTCTGCAAGATATGCGCCCAAGGGAGGTACCTTAACCCGGGGCTCTCTGCGAGGTGCCGCTACATTTGCCTCATCTCGGATGAGGCCTATATCCAAAGCCCCGGTAGGGTGGATCAACTTATCACAATGCCAGATGGGCACTCCAAAGTCCCTGCACAATTGAAAAATCAAACATGGAAAGGGGTAAGTAGTGGAGGTCTTGAATGCCCTCTGGTGAATCTCTACCAGCAGCATGCGGGCAAAGTCAATTTCCACTCCTGCTACTAATGCTGCAACCATGACCGCTCTGTCCCAAGTGAGTTGGTTGTCAACTTTTGTAGGAGACACCCTGTTACGCACCAACAACCAGAAGAACTTGGCCGCAAAATTTAATGTGGCCTTTCGGA
>NW_006240896.1:0-2421 GCF_000226075.1 Solanum tuberosum
CGATTGTATTGAAAGTGTTTTAAATTTCCACACTTTTTCTATTATCTTATGTTGTGATATGTTAAGTGGCTTACATAGAGCCTTTCGGGGTTCTATGTGCCTTGTTACATCTAGAGGGTACCTCTGAAACTAGTAGGCTAAACTAGAGCTTTATGTGAGGGTTAGAGTCATAGATATAACTCCCCGTACTTAAAATGAAGGGTTTCGGGTTAGAGCGTCAAGGTACGACCCCCCAAGGACCAACCAAGGTCTTTGAGGAGGACCCTAAATTCTGCCCCAAAACAATGACCCACGCCCCGTATGGGGGTCCAAGCCCCGTGGGTCAGGGTCCCAAAACAGGCTGCATAACACCACCCACGATTGACCAGCACTCCCCGTGGGTCCACCCACGGCCCGTGGGAGTGGTCTCGTGGATGAGGGAGTGAACTGTTTTAAGCGGTTAAGTGAGGGGTTAGTGGAACTTTCCGGAAATAATTAGCGGGTTAAGTGCTCTCATTTTAACCTTACTTAGACAACCTATATAAAGACTTTAGACCCTTAATTAAGTGATTCCAAATCATTATTTCAAGCCCCCCAAAACAAACCCAATTCCCTCTAAAAAATCCTCTCTCTAGAAAAAGAAGAAGAAGAAGAAGAAGTAGAAGGAGAAAGAGAAGGAGAAGGAGAAGGAGAAGGAGAAGGAGAAGGAGAAGGAGCAGGAGAATGAGAAGGAGAAGCAGAAGCAGGAGCAGAAGAAGGAGCAAAAGAAGAAGGAGCAGAAGAAGAAGGAGCAGAAGAAGAAGGAGAAGAAGAAGAAGAAGCGGAAGCGGAAGAAGTGGTAGAAGCGGCAGAAGCGAAAGAAGCGAAAGAAGCAGAAGAAGAAGAAGAAGAGGAAGAAGAAGAAGAGGAAGAAGAAGAAGAAAAGGAAGAGGAAGAAGAGGAGGAGGAAGAAGAGGAAGAAGAAGAAGAGGAAGAGGAAGACGAGGAAGAAGAAGACGAGAAGGAGGAGGAGGAGGAGGAGGAGGAGGAGGAGGAGAAGAGGTTCAAGCTAGGTCAACACTCCATTGTTTCAAGCTTGATAGGCTTTATAATCAAGGCATGATGGATTATTCATTCATGAACTCCTTTCATCCATGAAGCCCCCATCTTTTCCTCAATTGTGAAGATGAATCCCCAATTCTAATTAGGGTTCCTTCCTATATTGTGGGTATTGTTGTATGTTGAGCTAACAGAGTGGAGAATGGTTGTTTATGATTGACTATGATGTAATTACATGTTTTTAGTATGATTATACATGTATTCTTGATTAACCTAAGATTTTAGGGTGAAATTGATATAGTATGGTTTTATACCATGAAGGAGGAAATTGAGGGATTAGATGTGATCTTCTAAGATTGATGAATTACTTTATGAATTGCTTGAGATTAGAGCACCTAGATATGAATTGCTTAAAATTAAAAGTTATAGACATGAATTAATTAGAATAGGGCTTATATGATGAATCATGATTAGTAGTGTTGATATTAAGTTTATATGATGATACATGATTATAATTACTTAAGAATGAAGCATGTGGTTAGATTGTCTTGAGAATTAGGCATATATGATGACCATGTGAAGTCTTGATTGAGAGTAAGGCTTGTAGTATGAATGTGATTTCTAGGGCCTTGAGGGTAAAAGCTAATATGAGTGAACTAGGAATGTTAAGGCTTTGAGAGTGAAGCTATTAAGTATGTTGATTTGTATATGGTATTATTGTGGAAGGACTTTACCCACATGACCTATATTATGAGTATATGAGGTTATGCATGTGGTGAATTGATTACTTGAATTATGATTATATCCATGTCTAATGCAGTCATTCTAGATGTGTTAATTTGATATGAGCTTTGACCCTTGAAAGGGCAATATATGATATTATGCATGTTATGTGAAGGTTATGTATATGCTTTAAGAACATTTTCAGAGTAAAGTGAATATGATTACGATTTAGTTGTTGTGTTGTTGAAAGGCTATTCTCACATACACACTTATGCATGACTATGAATTAAGTGCCCATGATTATGATAATGTTGTTGTGATTCATTGAAAGGTTATTCTCATTAACACATAATGAACACGATGTGAAAGGCTTTCTCACAATATGATGATTCTAAGGTTGAAAGGCTATTCTCACCTATTAAATCTATGAGCTATCTTATGAATTATGTTGGATTGAGTGTCAATACATTCATCCATAAATATGAATTTAAGTCAAGACTTAATATGAACTCCATGGGAATTATGCTTAGCACTGAGTGGATATTGAATATGAGATGGAAGCTTTTACGCTAGTTGAGTCCGGCTTCCCAATGAAAGCTTTTACACTAGTTGAGTCCGGCTTTACAAATGGGTTCCTTATACGCTAGTTGAGTCCGGGTTCCCAAAGTATGTATCTCATGA
>NW_006240897.1:0-2098 GCF_000226075.1 Solanum tuberosum
TTGAGAATTAATAGAAAAATAAAATTTAGTTCTAATTTATAGTAGCAAAAGACATTAACGAACAAAAACATTGTAAATTAAAGAAGGTGACACAAAAGTGTCAACTATCAATTGTGGGTTTTTTCACTAGTTGTCAAAACTGCAAAAGTCAACAAGAAATTCGGGTTTGGGAGAAAGTTCTTGGGGCGTGACCGCAATACAAATTGAGACAAATCGTTGGGTACATGCTTTCGATAAAAAATTAACAAGATAATAGTGACTATACTAAGGTGTAGATGGAAATAAGTTCCGTCTCAGACAACTTACCCCATTTAAAATGGGTTCCTCTCGGACACCCACTTGCCGAATGAAGACCAGCCTATGTCTTACCCCACTCACTATGTACCTCCCTGGCAGCGGTGCCATTTTGATGCTTATCGTGACCAACGACACTAACCTACGGAACGAGTGTCTATGATCGTCGATAATATAATAACCCAACTAAACGTTGGGGTCGTATTCCAAATGAGTGATTTTGTGAAATTAATAGAAAAATAAAATTTAGCTCTAATTAGTCGTAGCTAAAGACATTAATGAACAATAACATTGTAAATTAAACGGGGTGACACAAAAGTGTCAACTATCAATTGGGGGTTTTGTCACAAGTAGTAAAATCAGAAAAAGTAAACAAGAAATTCAAGTGTGGGAGAGGGTTCTTGGGGTGTGACCGCAACACAGGTGGAGATAAATCGTTGGGTACATTCTTTCAATTGGAATTTTACAAGATAATAGTGAGAAGACCAAGCTTTTGATGGAAATAAGTTCCCTCTCGGGTAACTTACCCCATTCAAAATGGGTCCATCTCGGACACCGATTTGTCGTATGAAGACCACTGTACGCCTTACCCCACTCACTTTCTCGAGCTGAGTGTTAGGATATGGGACTAGGGTTCACCCTTTCCTTAGGCCATCAGTCTATTGGTCTAGGTTTCGCGACCGCTCAAAAAGGTGTATATACCTCCTCGGCAGCGGTGCCATTTTGATGCATATCGTGACCAACGTCACTAACCTATTGTACGAGTGACTATGATCGTCAATAATATAGTAACCCAACAAATAATTGGGGTCGTAACCCAAAGTAGTGGTTTTGAGAATTAATAAAAAAATTAAATTTAGTTCTAACTAGTAGTAGCTAAAGACATTAACGAACAAAAACACTGTAAATTAAAGGGGTTGACACAAAAGTGTCAACTATCAATTGGGGGTATTGTCACTAGTAGTAAAAACTGCAAAAGTAAACAAGAAATTCAAGTGTGGGAGAAAGTTCTTGGGGTGTGACCGCTATACAAGTTAAGACAAATCGTTGGGTACTTGCTTTCGATAAAAAATTAACAAGATAATAGTGACTAGACTAAGGTTGAGATGGAAATAAGTTCCCTCTCGGACAACTTACCCCATTTAAAATGGGTTCCTCTCGGACACTCACTAGCCGCATGAAAACCAAACTATGCCTTACCCCACTCACTCTCTTGAGCTGACTGTTAGGACATGGGACTAGGGTTCACCCTCTTGAACAGAACCTCATGTCGACCCATTCCTTAGGCCATCAGTCTATAGGTCTAGGTTTCGCGACCGCTCAAGAAGGTGTATATACCTCCCCAGCAGCGGTGCCATTTTTTATGCTCATCGTGACGAACAACACCAACCTACGGTACGAGTGTCTACGATCGTCGCTAATATAGTAACCCAACTAAAGGTTGGGGTCGTGTCCCGAGGAAGTGGTTTTGAGAATTAAAAGAAAAATAAAATTTAGTTCTAATTAGTCGTAGCTAAAGGGAATAACGAACAAAAACATTGTAAATTAAAGGAGGTGATACAAAAGTGTCAATTATAAAATGGGGGTTTTATCACTACTAGTAAAAATTGCTAATGTAAACAAGAAATTCAAGTATGGGAGAAAGTTCTTGGGGTCTGACCACAATACAATTTGAGATAAATCGTTGGGTAAATGCTTTCGATAGGAAAATTACAAGTTAATAGTGACTAGACTAAGGTTTAGATTAAAATAAGTTCCCTCTCAGACAACTTACCCCATTTAAAATGGGTTCCTCTCGGACACC
>NW_006240897.1:2125-2421 GCF_000226075.1 Solanum tuberosum
CCTACGCCTTACCCCACTCACTCTCTTGAGCTGAGTGTTAGGATATGGGACTAGGGTTTTCCCTCTCGGGGAGAACCTAATGTCGACCCACTACTTAGGCCATCAGTCTAGTGGTCCAGGTTTCCCGACCACTCAAGAAGGTGTAAATACCTGCCCAGTAGCGGTGCCATTTTGATGCTTATCGTGACGAACGACACTAACCTACGAAACGAGTGTCTAGGATCGTCGATAATACAGTAACCCAACAAATGGTTGGGGTCGTGTCCTAAGGGAGTGGTTTTGAGAACTAATAGAAA
>NW_006240898.1:0-2417 GCF_000226075.1 Solanum tuberosum
GCCCAACTTCCAAAGGGGATAACTCACTCATACGAACGAGGAATCGAGCAAACTCGGTGGCGTTGGAAAGATCATTCCACGAACTTTACAACCACAACTGGAACTACACCTAAATCATCATGATCTATAAGTTATGACTGCTCAAAGTTGGCCGAAACTCACCCTTTTTCCCATACTTGGCCAAATTTCCAGATTTTTAAAATTCTTTCCAAAAAATGAAAATTTCCAATTTTTAAGCCTCTTCGTATTTATTTCAAATTGCCGGATGTTACAATAATGAAATATATTGTGTCAAGTAAAATTAATAATTATTTAAAATAAATTTAATCATACATTAGAATGTCTAAGATTTTTACTTGGATCATCTTATTGTGCTTGAGTATGTGTTTCATCTCAAATTTATTTTAAATAATTAGTATTTCAGTTGACGCAATATATTTCATCAAATTATATTTTGAAAGAGATTTGTATGCATAATAATTTATAATCCATATTAGTAATATATTTTTATTTTTTATGGGATCATTAATGCAAAAATATAAAATTGTTGAGAGAGATACAAATCAAGATATTCAATGGAAAAGATATTCTCAATGGTTTAGCAGATAACATCATTCTAAATGAAATTGATATTTTTTTTGAAAAAAAAATCATTTATTTTTCTAAAATCTAAAAAAAAAATAAGTCTCAGAAGTGAATTAACACATAAATTAAGATAAATGCTCTTAAAAAATCTCTTTAAAAGATGACTCAAACTCAAAATTTGTGGCCATATTTTTCTCACCATAATTTTAAAGCCCAATAAACAAATTTCAGAAAATCATAATTTTTTGTTGGCTACCTCTTTTGAAATATTGATTAATAATTTTTTAAAATTTTGTTGCAGATTATTTACCTTATAAATCATAATTTGAAGCTATTTATTTGCAATTTAAAAACTTTATTAGAAATTTTACTCGTATGCATTAGATAATAGTTCAAAGTTTTTAAATTCCAATAATTATATTTCACAACTTTTATAATAGCAAGGACAATTTTAAATAATTGCAGAGATAGTTCATTCGAGCACTAAGAAATGAATAGTATGTCACCAAATAAAGAAAAGAAAACTGAGATTAAAGAACATATAACGTGATGACTCATTGATTGATTTCTGAAGTGAAGAAGATTTATCATCCTCTTCACTGTTGTGAATGTCCTTCTTCTCGGCCGCATAAGGTTGAGTTGTGTTGAGAATGATTCAATGAGAGGCGCTGCTAAAACATGATTTTATATAGGAGAGACGGGGGACTAGGGTTTTCTAAAAGTTGTTACAAACTTTGTTAAAATCTGTTTTGCTCCTAACTTTAGTATAAACTAGTATAAGTACCCCGACGATGCACGTTAAATATTAACTATTTTTATTTAGATTTTTTATATGTATACTTGAGTCTCGTTCCTCATATTTCTACAGTAATATTTAATATTTTTTTCCTTGTTTATTGTTTTCATATTATATTTATTATTTTGTATCATTACATAGCTAATTAGCAATTTATTAATATTCCACTTGACTTCTATTATCATTCATTACTTTCTTTTTCATACCTAGATAGATTCTTTGTTACGATGCAACCTATCGGGTCGTATGGGAATTTACTCAAACACCTAGGTAGGAGAATTGCCACGGTCCAAAAATGAACTTGATAACAATACTCGTCTTATCACACCAAGAAGAATTAGCTTAAAACCTAAATCATACGATAGAAAAGCGGAAATAAAGACATCAAAGACATAATTGTGGATAGTTTAGCCAATCTCATAGAATACCCCAAAATCTGATTGTCACGTGTACAAGCCACTAGTGTGATACAACTAAATTGAAATAAAATACAAGTCTCAAATGTTTTATTTCCACAGTAGAACAAGAACATAATAAACGAATGAGAGGGTCGTCTCAAATGTTTTTGTTTCCAGAGTAGAGCAAGAACATAATAAACGAACGAGAGGGTCCGCTGAGATGACAAGTAGCTATATTTCAAGTATCCACAAAAGAACCTCAGACAAAGTAGAGAAGAAGAAGAAGAGTATCACGATGATCCGAGCTCAACTGTAGAAGCAAGGAGTGAGTACCAAACAACACGGTACTTCGCAAGCTAGCTACTAACACAAGGTAAAGTAAAATAGAATACGAGTACTCCTTTCATACCCAACCAAATATCTACAAACTACAACGTGCATGTAACATCCGACAATTTGAAATAGCTAAGAAGAGGCTTAGAATTTGAAAATTTTCATTTTTGGAAAGGATTTGAAAATCTGGAAAATTTGGCCAAGTATGGAAATCAGTGATTTTTGGCCAACTTTGAGCAGTCATAACTTCCAGCACAGTATGAGTTAGAAGTAGTTCCAGTTATGGTTTTGAAGCTTGTGGAATG
>NW_006240899.1:0-2417 GCF_000226075.1 Solanum tuberosum
CGAGGACGAATGTTCCCAAGGGGGATATATTGTGACAACTTGCAAGTTGATAACTAGGAAAAAGCTTAAAATTTGGAAATTTTCATTTTTGGAAAGAATTTTAAAGTTCAGAAAATTTGGATAAATATGGGAAAAAGGTGAGTTTTTGGTCAACTTTGAGAAGCTATAACATCCTATATCAGGATGAGTTAGGTGTAGTTCCAGTTATGATTGCGAAGCTTGTGGAATGATCTTTCCAACGCCGCCGAGTTTACTAAATTCCGAGTTCGTATTTGCGATCTATGCCCTTTGGAAGTTGGGCAGTTGGCAGGAGAAGATGTAGATCTCCTATTGGAGGGTTTGAAGTTTGTGAAGCAGGGTTGATAGGACCAGATTTAGTTCACCAATCTTTGGAGAAGGTGAAAGTGATTCAAGAGAGGTTGAAAACGGCACAGAGTCGCCAGAAATCTTACACTGATGTTAGGAGAAGGGCGTTTGGGTTCGGAGTAGATGACTGGGTATATTTGAAAGTTTCACCCATGAAGGGGATTATGAGGTTTGGTAAGAAGTGGAAACTCACTCCCAGGTATATTGGACCTTATCGCATAGTCAAAAGGGTTAGCAATGTGGCTTATGAATTGGAGCTACCACAGGATTTAGCAGTGGTTCATCCAGTATTTCACATCTCCATGTTATAGGCGATCCTTCATTGATCCTGCCAACTGAAAGTATTAGGATCAAGGATAGCTTATCTTATGGGGAGGTTTCGATTCATATTTTCGACTGCCAAGTTCGTAGGTTGAGAACGATAGAAGTTGCCTTAGTCAAGGTCCTTTGGAAGAACCAATTAGTTGAGGGACCTACTTGGGAAGTCGAAGAGGACATGAAGAAGAGATATCCATATCTCTTTTCATCCGGAGGAAATGCAGATTAAGGTAATAATTTCCTTCTTAATGCTATTTGAATTATTTTGAGCATGTTGTTGTAGTTGTTATTGTTGTTGCATTATTTCTTGTTGGGTGTTCGAGTGATGTTACACCCTTAGCCTATTAAGAGTAATCTCATTCGAGGACGAATGTTCCCAAGGGGGATATATTGTGACATCTTGCAAGTTGATAACTAGGAAAAAGCATAAAATTTGGAAAGTTTCATTTTTGGAAAGAATTTTAAAGTTCAGAAAATTTGGTTAAGTATGGGAAAAAGGTGAGATTTTGGTCAACTTTGACCAGCCATAACTCCTATATCAGGATGAGTTAGGTGTAGTTCCAGTTATGATTGCGAAGCTTGTGGAATGATCTTTCCAACGCCGCCGAGTTTGCTCCATTCCGAGTTCGTATGTGTGAGCTATGCCCTTTGGTAGTTGCGCAGTTGGCAGGAGAATATGTAGATCTCCTATTGAAATACCGGATGAACCACTGCTAAATCCTGTGGTAGCTCCAATTCATAAGCCACATTGCCAACCCTTTTGACTATGCGATAAGGTCCAATATACCGGGGACTGAGTTTCCACTTCTTACCAAACCTCAAAACCCCCTTCGTGGGTGAAACTTTCATATCTACCCAGTCATCTACTTCGAACTCTAACGCCCCTCTCCTAACATCAGTGTAGGATTTCTGTGGACTCTGTGCCGTTTTTGACCTCTCTTGAATCACTTTCACCTTCTCCAAACCTTGGTGAACTAAATCTGGTCCTATCAACCCTGCTTCACCAACTTCAAACCATCCAATAGGAGATCTACAACTTCTCCTGCCAACTGCCCAACTTCCAAAGGGCATAGATCGCAAATACGAACTCGGAATTTAGTAAACTCGGCGGCGTTGGAAAGATCATTCCACAAGCTTCGCAATCATAACTGGAACTACACCTAACTCATCCTGATACTAAGTTATGGCTGGTCAAAGTTGACCAAAAACTCACCTTTTTCCCATACTTAACCAAATTTCCAGAACTGTAAAATTCTTTCCAAAAATGAAAATTTCCACTTTTTAAGCTTCTTCCTAGTTATCAACTTGCAAGATGTCACAATATATCCCCCTTGGGAACATTCGTCCTCGAATGAGATTACTCTTAAAAGGCTAAGGGTGTAACATCACTCGAACACCCAACAAGTAATGATGCAACAACAATAACAACAACAACAACATGCTCACTATAATCCAAAGAGCACTAAGAAGGAAATTAGTACCTTAATCTGCATTTCCTCCGGATTAAAAGAGATATGGATATCTCTTCTTCATGTCCTCCTCGGCTTCCCAAGTAGCTCCCTCAACTAATTGGTTCCTCCAAAGGACCTTGACTAAGGCTACCTCTTTCGCTCTCAACCTACGAACTTGGCAGTCGAAAATCTGAACCGGAACCTCCTCATAAGATAAGCTATCCTTGATCCTAATACTTTCAGTTGGAAGGATCAATGAAGGTCCTCCTATAATATTGAGAT
>NW_006240900.1:0-2415 GCF_000226075.1 Solanum tuberosum
GCAATGAAAATATACACTAGAAATCATAATTTAAATTTCAAGTATCTATATATATTTCATGTGTTCATGGTGTTCAATTGGAACACGCAATAATTCAAGTGTCTAAAAATAAAGTACCAACAAATTTTAAGGAAGGGTCTAGTTATTAAGGCTTGCTTTGTTTTCTAACGTTATGTTATTGCCTATTAGCTAGGTATCGAGAGGATGGAAAAAAGAAATTAAGTGCATGTTTGATCAAAGAGGATAGAAAAAAGAAATTAAGTGCATGTTTGATCATTTTTTATTTTTTTTCAATATAAACCACTCACAAAAATTAAAAATAACTCTATTTCTTATTCATGTTGGACACAATTTCCAAGTTTTTAATATTGTTTTTAACTTGGAAATAAATACTATATTTTTTTCAAATTTGACCATTTTATATCTAATCATCCACAGAAAAACAAGAACTAGAGAAAAAAGATTTCAAAACTTTACTTTCACAAAGAAATATCAAATATATGCAACACATGCTAATATAGATTGAAGAAAACTCGTGTTTGATAATATGCGAAATAAATAAGTTGGATAATTAATACTTATCAATAACTCTATGACAGGACTCAAAATCAAGTCATGATGGTGCGCATTATAAGCCCTCACGTAGGCAAGCCAAAACCCTAACAAGATAAAAGAGGAAGACATAAAATACTTTTAAAATGAAGGAACATAAGCAGAAATGAATATACAGAATAGGGACATATTATAGAATTGTAAATATATGATAAACAATTTAGAAAACGGGGCTGAAGGGGGGCAACAAACACAAACTAAACACAATAATCAATCTTCGGACCTGGTGTCACTAGTATAGGAGTATCTACATATAGAAAGGTTATATTTACAAGTCAGTCTAATTCAAAATACAAAAATATAGACAGGTACAAAAGAAGGAAAAATAGCAAGCCTCCGGACATGAAGAGCTCACCACAATCTGAATCTACGACGATCACTGGAGTTCGACCGCTCTTTGAGAACGAATCTTACTGAGAGCTGCGTCAGAAAAATATGCATAAATATAGTATGAGTACCAAAATATTGGGTACTCAGTAGGTAACATAGGTGGACCAAGCTTAGAAACATCAAATATATATAGAGAAGCATGACAGTTCTAAACATTACAATGGAAAGGTTCTAAGTTACGATAACCAACTATCGAGAAAAGAGGGAAAACAACACAAGATAGTGAGAAGGAAACACTCAAGTACAAGACAGTCATAACATACATACAACAACTCACATAAATAGGATGGTGTGATGCAAGTGATGAATACAAGAAAGTAGAAGTGTAGAAGAATTCTTGAGCCACCTAGAATGATACATTAGACTCATCAACAAGTGCAATGTAGTGAAATATAACTCGTATCTCAATCGACAGTCTTCCCAAAATGATACCTCAAGCTTATCAGTGTAAAAGTTGCCCAATATGCATACAAATTCATAAACAAAGTATTTTATCATTTAATGTCATAATAACTCTGAAAAAAGTTGCCTTTTCCCATATAAATTCTTCTCTTAATTTAACGAGTGAACCTCCCCTTCACAACTCAACATATGGGGAAAACTTAGTGAAAACTATTCCCATTCCTCAAATATAAAAGTCCCAAGGTTTTTCAAGAATAAACAAGTCAAATGTGAGTACCAAATGCATGATATCATACCAAGACATCGTATCATACCAAAAAATCATCCACCCAATCAAAATCAACACAGAAAACAATCATTAGGGTAACACCCGACGCAACACAAACATACTAACTTGGAACTCCACCTAGTCCAAGCTCACAGCCTCAAGCCCAACAATAAGGTCAAACTATTGGTTATTCCATGAAGTCCCTGAATGAGGAGGACTCACCAACTTTTGGCTGAAATAGTTGCCACCTATCTCACCATGAGTTTGAGAACGAACGTCTGAATCTACATCATAATAAATGCAACACAGAGAAAAGTGTGGTCAATACATGGAATGTACTGAGTATATAAACATTAATCAGTTCTCAATAATCATGAACATATGATATGGATAGAATAACTACAACTTTAAGATCAACATATAAAGATCATTTGGAAAACTACTTTCAAAATCTGTAAATGTAAATTTAGTTCTTTAGCTCTAAACTGAAAATATACCTTGGAATTCTACTCTAAAAAATCGTGATAATAAAATCAAGTTTGTAGAAATAGTAATGCTTGTATTACAACTGATATACTGCATGTGACCGCATATTGTCAAACTTGTATATTAGATAAACTGACGTCTGAAATAAAGCATGATACCAGTTACAATTATTATTTTACTTAAGTTCTGAAATGCTGAAATTAGTCATGTTTATTGAATTATGGGATCATGTGTTCAAAACATGCAATTTTTTACTA
>NW_006240901.1:0-2412 GCF_000226075.1 Solanum tuberosum
TTAGGTACGATACTAAATTCGTCACTAATTATTCACATTTTGACAAAAAATATATGTCGTGTTTAAAAGTATGAGGAAAATACTTTTAGTGAAAAACATACAATTTCGTAGCAAAGTTTTGTCCATTTAAATTTCCCACCAAAAAATATTGGCGCCATTTATTAAGAACTATTAGTGATGCATTTTAAGTTATCAACGACAACTTATTTTGTCACTAATAATGCATCCAATTTGTGACAAATTATTATTTGACTTAGATGAGTTATAATTTTGGACACGAAGAAATTTTGTCACTAAAGATAAGTTATTGCAATAGCGACAAATTAGAATTTGCAGTCAAATGTTGTAAGCTTTAGCCACAAAATTTATATTTAATTGCTATCTAAATTTTTGTCACTAATAATATAATCAATTAGTGACAAAGATTTTCTTGTCTCTAATCAACTTATGACTTAGTGACAACATAGTTATCACATAATATGCAATATTTATATAGAAAAAAATTAAAATTTGCAGCTGAATAATTTTATTATTTTCTAATTTTTTTAGCTAAATATAAAATAATATTTGATTAGGCTTATTATTTACAATTGCAAATAGCAACTGACGAATATTTCTTTAAAACATTCTATAGGTAACAACAAAAGAAAACTATAGAGTGATATAATGACAACGTCAAACTATACCTTAAGAAAATTCAAGTGCAGATGCTAACATAAAATCTAATGTGAGTGGGGATTGTGATATCACACAGAGCAATTATACAAAAGGTAACATCGACGGTAAGTCTATTTTGCAAATTTTTTAAATATTTTATGGATATTTAATTAACTATTTTCTATAATGACTAAAAATAAGTTTAATTGTGGAGGTTTCAAGAACCCCAACTATTTGATTTTAATAAAATTATTATGTTTGAATTTAGATGCATATCTAAATATTAAGATGTGTATTTAAATCAAGATGAATAAATCTAAATATGCATCTCAAAATTGAGATGTTGTTTTAAAATTTGAATACTAAATAATTATGATTATTATAAATATATTAATATGTAAAATCTATCTTTATTTAAAATACTAATAAAAATTTTACTAAAATGTGAAATTAATCTAATACTATATCAATAATATATTTTTAAAATAAAATTAATGGCAGTTAGTAGTGATGATGCCTAGTTGTGGTGGTTGGTGGGTGTGGATACCCTGTTTTACCAAAGATATTTTAAATTAATTAATCAATTTGTTTTTCTTTTAACTTAATCATGTTTCTTGAATTTCAAACAAAGTGAAATAACTATTTATAAATGTCAAAACTATTTTTATAATTATTGTTGGTGCTATTTTGTTATTTCATTTACCAAAATATCTTCATATACTATTATATATTTTACATATAATTTTAAGTATTAATTATTTCATTTTATTAATTTTAAAACTACTTTATTTATTAAAAAAACAAAAGTGAGTATGTTTTTTATTTTGTCAAATCAAAGCCAACTGCGGTTTAATTATGATCAGGACTCCATTATTACTAATAATTACTTTATTTTGCTAAATCAAAAGGATTTCATTATTAAATTAATACCATTTTTTGCGGAATTCATGACATTTTTTGGTAGTGTGGTAGGTATGACATTTTTGGTAGTGTGGTAGGTGAGGAATTCATTTGGTAGTGTGGTAGGTATGACATTTTTGGTAGTGTGGTAGGTGAGGAATTCATTTGGTAGTGTGGTAGGTATGACAATTTTAAGCTTGATATCTCTTTAATATTATTTATGATATATTCTAGATATAACATATCTTGGGTTCTTAGATATTTTATTATAATATTCTTTTGTTAAGTGTTTTAATTTTGATATCTCTTTAATATTATTTATGATATATTCTAGATACAACATATCTTGGGTTCTTAGATACATATATAAATTTTTCTCCATTAATTGTTCTAATAGTTTTATATCTTCCATAGATTCTGTCTAATATTGTAAATATTCGTAGTTCATTTTAATCTGAATCTATTTCTAAATCATATAACTCTATTCTTTCTTGGTCTAAGTATAGATCATGTAGGTCTATTTCATACAATTGTTGATTTAGTATATCTTCTGATTCGTCGTCATTAAATATATTTTCCCATATGATTCTTCTTAATTCAATTATCTCTATACCTTAAGTATGTATAGGATTAAAGTTTCATAGTTTTTTATTATTTCATCATTCATCTATGTAGTCATGTTCTTTATCATGCAGGTTTTTATTTTCAATTATTCCTTCCTATCATATTCATAATTGATTAAATTCATATTAGATCAATTATGAACTAGATTATTTGTTTATCATGTTCTCTTGTCACTACTAGCATCATACTTTAGCAGATAATTTCTTCTTATCAGCGCCTCAACTTTGTTTA
>NW_006240902.1:0-2411 GCF_000226075.1 Solanum tuberosum
ACTCTTTGGGAATACTTAGTTCCCTAATAGCTTTTCAAGAAATGAACTCAACTTTTTACTCTTTACTTAACTTGAAACTTGAGCCTTAAAACGAAGTTAAAATGTTTAATAAAGACTCTTGAAAACTTTAATAAACTTTACTTTAACTTGCTTCTTAACTTCTAGACTTGACTCTTAACTTCTTTGACTTTGATCTTAACTTTCCTTGAATTGGATTATGGATTCAAGGTTCATGGTCTCATGTTTATGGATGATTTCATGATGTTTAGATGTACCTTAGAGTGTTAGAATCAACTAGGAAACATAGGTACATCACTTAGGAACTAGTACAAAAAGATAGGGGATGGATGGGGTGCACTGGCGTCCTTGGCGCTCTGAGAGGCGTGGGGCGCCAGGCCCCAAACCTCAGAGAACATGCTGGGGCGCGCTGGCTGGCGCGGCGCTCCACCCCTTTACCCAGAAAATTCCGATTTTTCTCTTTCGTTTTTCATCTCTAAACCCTCCAATCTTCCCTAGTTCCTTTCCCAAACACTTAGGGTCATTAGTACTCTCAACTTACAACAGATCTAACTCGAAAATCCACTTGGAAACACGAATCAAATCAGCAAGAAACTTAAACAACACAACCTACCAAGAAACTTAACGATATCCTTCAAGACTTCACTTTTTAACATGTAAACAACTCAAAATCACTGAATTGATACAAGTTGGTGTGTGGGTGAACTAACCCATCACTAAAATATCTCACATATCTTAGTAGGAACCACCCCCGACAAATTCCACTCGCAAGCTTGGATGATCTTGGCGAATTCTTGCGTTCTTCTCCCGTTCTTTCTTCTTTCTCTCTTCTCCAAGCCCTAAGCGTATTCTAATTTTTCAAAACTGAATTAAGTTCTGTTTTACCCTATTAAATCCCTAAAAATGAATTAGGAAATTAATTAGAGAAAAGACTACTTTGCCCTTCCCTAAATCCGGATTTAGACTTTCCTCAATCCAACAGCCCAACTTCCGGAAGGCATATCTCACTCATACGATGTCGTAATTTCACAAACTTGGCGGCGTTGGAAAGATATCTCCAAGGGCTTTCCAACTATATTCAGAATTTCTCCTAACTCATATTGAGCTAGGAGTTATGGCCGTTTGAAAATGGCCAAAACCAGAATTTCTCCTAACTCATCTTGAGCTAGGAGTTATGGCCGTTTGAAAATGGCCAAAACTCACTTTCTTAACTTATACAAAATTTCCAGATTTCCTTATTCATTCCAAAAATCATTATTTTCAGATTTTAAACTCTTTCTAGTCGTTTCTAGGTGCGAGATGTTACAGTTGATCTCCACTATTATAACTGTATCACAATCAGAAAGTGTTCCAACAATTTTTAGCTACATTATACATGTCCTTAAAAACTCTTACTCAATTAATTTTAACTAAATTTATATCCAAATTCCAACTAAAGGTTTGGGCTCGTAATTTGGTAGTTGGATAAGAAACATATTATTTATATTCGTATAATTTATACAACACTTGATAGATAAGTTATTCATGTATATAATTAATACAACACTTGGTTGACAATTTAGATATCCATATAAATAATACATGTATAAGTTATGAGAGAATCTTCGTATTATTTTATATACAATAAAATATGTAATAATTAATACATGTATAACTAATACATAAATAACTAATATTTGCCAAACTAATATCTACATAAAATAATACATAAATCCACTCATAACTATTCTCTACATTACTTATACCTATATATATAACTCTAATCAGCTACGAAACGATCATTAAGATGTAGAAATATTACTTGGTTTAGCCATTTAGAAACTTTGGATTATCATACATGTATAATTAACGATTATCAAAAAGTGTCTTGTCCTATTGGGTCAACTAATACAAACAATAGAGACAGTCCACAGAAAAATATAAATATATATACGTATCGAAATTGCAAAGAAACTACCTTAACATCAAAAGGCCGTCACCCACTAGACTAATGGTATCCATGAAACTAATTTCCACATTGTTGAGGACATAATATGTCCATTCAACTTTACGATTTAGAGTTTGATATATTTTTCATTCGTCCATTCAACTTTACGATTTAAAGTTTGATATATTTTTCATTATAAAAATGACTTACATATTATTTCTATTCTAACGAAATGTAACGAAAGTGGAAAAAAATAACTTTAAATTAATTTTATTAATTTTTATTTTTAAAAAATATGAATATATTTCATCGTTTCCACACGTGAATTTGTTTTTACTTTTTTTTTACTTAATTTATGTAACAATAAAAAATAAATGGAAAAACTCAAATATTTCATCAGTTAAAAGTTTAGTTCATCTATGTTATTTCTGTTTGAGAAAAGATTCATCCATGTCATTATTTGTAA
>NW_006240903.1:0-2410 GCF_000226075.1 Solanum tuberosum
AAAAAAAAAAGGATGATTTTATGTTGTCACTTAATGATACTTAAAGGGGGCAACTACTAGTGGAAAATGTTTATCCAAGCCAATTCATTTCTCAGTAATGTGATAACTGCACATAAAAATCTAATATTTCCATTAATCTTGTTGGTGTATGTTTTTAGCTTTATGTAGAGATTTATTTGTATATTTGACTCTCTTTCTTCCTATCCCCAGTACGGCTGGAATGGAGGCCAGTGGAACCAGTAATATGAAGTTTGCAATGAATGGTTGTATCCAAATTGGTACATTGGATGGCGCTAATGTTGAAATAAGGGAAGAGGTTGGAGAAGAAAACTTCTTTCTCTTTGGTGCTCAAGCTCATGAAATTGCAGGGCTTAGAAAAGAAAGAGCTGACGGAAAGGTGAAGCTCACCCCTCTTTTGAGTGACATGTTGATCAATGTTCTTTTTTCTTGGTTGATTGGTCAAATTTCGTCTTTTATTTCCTTACCAGTAACCACCCGTAAAGTTTCTTCTTAGATGCATTTGAATGGTCACCTTGCTCAGTTATTGAACGAAAATCTTATTTCCTCTCTTTTGTAGTTTGTACCTGATGAACGTTTTGAAGAGGTGAAGGAATTTGTTAGAAGCGGTGCTTTTGGCTCTTATAACTATGATGACCTAATTGGATCGTTGGAAGGAAATGAAGGTTTTGGCCGTGCTGACTATTTCCTTGTGGGCAAGGACTTCCCCAGTTACATAGAATGCCAAGAGAAAGTTGATGAGGCATATCGCGACCAGAAAGTAAGTCCAGTTTGTTGCAATTCGTTGTGGATATTTTGTTTGGTTTCTCATGTTTTGTGTATGCTATTGACTTTGATCATTAAAATATTTGTAAAAAATGACTTGTGTTTATCACTTGGTCAGAGGTGGACAACGATGTCAATCTTGAATACAGCGGGATCGTACAAGTTCAGCAGTGACAGAACAATCCATGAATATGCCAAAGACATTTGGAACATTGAAGCTGTGGAAATAGCATAAGAGGGGGAAGTGAATGAAAAATAACAAAGGCACAGTAAGTAGTTTCTCTTTTTATCATGTGATGAAGGTATATAATGTATGTGTAAGAGGATGATGTTATTACCACATAATAAGAGATGAAGAGTCTCATTTTCTGCTTCTCCTTGATTTAATGGTTTGGTGACATTAAATTATATCATGAAACAAGACTTATACTGCCTCATCCATCAAAATGGATGATTCGTAAAATTGGAGGGGAAAAGAAAGCAGTACAAACATTTGTGGCATAGTGCCGATAGAATCGTCCAACCATAAACGGATTGGATAATTAATTTATCTATTTATGTTGGATCAAATATGGATCCATCCATATTATTTCCCATAACATATGGACAACCTACATTAAACTTGCTATCACGAGCCAAATTCAAGTAAAATAAACTTCAAATGAAATTATGAACAATTTTTGTCATTTGTAAAACTTAAAAACAAAAGAGCAATATAAGATGAAAATAACAAGAATATAAATTAACTTTCTTTCTTTCTTTCAAGTGTATTCAATATCATTCTCAATACTACTATTTATAGGATTACATTAAGGATGTCATAAACATGACGTTAAACCTTGAAAATACGAGGAAATAAACCCTAGGAGTTATGGTCATCCATTTGATCATATTATCAACAACATTACTACCAATATCAACCTTGGAGTTATGGTTATCCATTTGACCACTATCAACAACACTACTACGGAAATTAACCTAGGAGTTATGGTCATCAGTTTAATCACCAAATTATTCACAACAGTTAAAACACTTTTAATATCTGCTATATTTAAAGCACATGAGAATAGTTGTATTAACTGAATTTAGCTTGTGAGATGCATACGAGCCATTTAAGTTGATCCAATGTTTTATCTGTTACTGTGCTAAGCACCCATCATTATAAGTAGGATTTTGCTCAAAAAAAATTTCTTTTTCTTTTAACATAAAAGAGTAAGTGCGAGGCTATTTGATTTTGTAATTTTTCTGGTAAATATTCAAATACCAAAAAGTATAACAACAAATAGTAGAGAATGACTTTGTTCTGTGTCTACAAGGGACAAAACAAATAGTAAAGAATGAAGCTCATCCAAGATGACTATCTGATTACTAATAAGAAAAGTAGGGGTTTCAAACAACAGCAGGCATGTCCTTTAGCCAGACATCCAGGGGCTTACCAATTGCATAGACAATAAATCCAATCTTTCTAAGCTTGTCCGCGTCAACAACATTCCTACCATCAAATATGAAAGCAGGTTTCTGCATGTTATCGTATATCTTCTTGTAATCAAGATTCTTGAATCCATCCCACTCTGTAAGAATGCAAACAGCATGAGCATCCTTTGTCGCAGTGTAGGCATCCCACACG
>NW_006240904.1:0-2409 GCF_000226075.1 Solanum tuberosum
CACCACAACAAAATGGTGTGGTGGAAAGAAAACACAAACACCTTCTTGAAACTGCTAGAGCACTTTTATTCCAATCTAAACTCCCTATAAAGTATTGGGGAGACTGTCTTTTGTGTGCCACATACATAATCAATAGACTTCCCTCAACTGTGTTGAAAAATAAGTCCCCTTATGAAGCATTATATAACAAAAAGCCTTTTTATTCTCATATGAGAAGCTTTGGGTGCTTATGTTACCCTACTGTTCCAATACCCCATAGAACAAAATTTGAACCTAGGACTACACCTCATATTTTCATTGGATATCCTTTTGAGACTAAAGGGTATAAGGTCCTTAACCTGTCCACAAAGAGGATACATGTATCTAGGGATGTTGTTTTCTATGAACACATTTTTCCTTTTCATACAAATTCAACTCCTTCCATTCCTTCCTCTGTGTTGCCTTCTGTTCCTTTTGTTGACATTTTTGATCATACTGACAGTCCTACCACTTGCATTTCTCAAACTAATCTAGGAGAATCACCTGTCACATGCAATTTGCCATCTGAACCTATAATTCATTCCCCTTTACCATCCACAGTTTCTCGTATACTTGAACCACCTACTGCTCCAGATCATGTTGCCCCTCTCATTGATGTATCTGTTCAACCTAGAAGATCTACTAGAACACTGAAAACCCCCACCCATATGACTGATTATGTTCACTCCATCCCACAACTCAAATCACCCAAATCCATTTCCCTTCAGGCTCTTTTTACCAACCACCATTATTTAGCTCACACTGCCCTTCATCCAAACAGTCAGACTTTTGTTAGAAATGTTTGCATTGACAGGGAACCATCCTCATACAAGGAAGCAGCTATTGACCCTGCATGGCAACATGCCATGACTCAAGAATTTGATGCTTTGCATTCCAACCATACTTGGGATTTGGTTCCACTCCCTCATGGGAAGAAAGCTATTGGATGTAAATGGGTCTATAAAGTGAAGCACAAAGCTGATGGGGGCATCGAGAGACTAAAGGCCAGGCTTGTAGTTAAGGGCTACACACAACAGGCTGGTATTGACTATACCGAAACTTTTTCCCCAGTAGTCAAGATGACCACAGTTAGAGCCTTACTCATCACAGCTGTCAAACAAGGGTGGGATCTTTATCAATTGGATGTAAATAATGCATTTTTGCATGGAGATTTGCATGAAGAAGTTTATATGGAAGTGCCACCTGGACTTGCAGTATCATCTTCCACCTTAGTATGCAAATTGAACAAGTCTTTATATGGACTCAAGCAAGCCAGTAGGCAGTGGTATGCCAAGCTTACCGAGGCTCTTTGTTCAAGAGGCTACACTCATTCCATGTACGATTATTCTCTGTTCTACAAGAAGAAAGGCACTTCTGCAGTGTATGTAGCTGTTTATGTTGATGATATAGTGCTGACAGGAACAAACAAAGCTGAGATAGATGATCTGAAATTGTACCTGGACAAGAGGTTCAAGATCAAGGACTTGGGGCTGCTCAATTATTTCTTAGGTATGGAAGTCTTACACACAGCAGGGGGAATTATCATCTCACAGAGAAAATTTGTTCTTGACCTGCTCAAAGAATATGACTGCTTGCACTGCAGTCCGTTGTCCTCCCCACTTGATCCTACTGTTAAACTGAGAGCACATGAAGGACCTGCACTAAATGACAGCACATACTACAGGAAATTGATTGGAAAGCTTAATTTTCTGTCCAATACACGACTTGATATTGCATTCAGTGTACAACACTTGAGTCAATTTATGCAAGATCCTAGAGAACCCCATCTACAGGCTGCTTTCCATTTACTAAGATACCTGAAGTCTGATCCAACCTTAGGACTGTTTCTCTCAAAGGATGCAGATTTCACCATTAAAGGATATTGTGATTCAGACTGGGCTTCATGCCCTGACTCTAGGAAATCAGTGAGTGGTTACCTGGTTCTAGTTGGAGGAAGTCCTATAAGTTGGAAGTCAAAGAAACAAGAAACTATCTCACTATCATCTGCGGAGGCTGAGTATAGGTCCTTGAGAAAAGTGGTAGGAGAATTAGTCTGGTTGAGCAGATTACTTGGTGAACTGAATGTGTCTTTCCCAAGGCCTATCCAGGTATTTTGTGACAGTCAATCTGCAGTACATATAGCCAAAAACCCTGTTTTCCATGAAAGGACCAAACATATCGAAGTGGATTGCCACTATGTGAGGAATGTTCTACAGGAGGGCCTAATCTCTCTACATCACATTGCAACTCATGATCAGCTTGCTGATATATTGACCAAGGCCCTGACAGGAATCAAACACTCATTAATCCTCGACAAGTTGGCAGTGTTGTTCCCACCACCAACTTGAGGGGGGGTGTTGAGATTATAATGTATGATGTATGTATATATAT
>NW_006240905.1:0-2404 GCF_000226075.1 Solanum tuberosum
TGAAATACTAAGTTTTGCGTGTATACCTTTCTCCTTTTCGTTCGATGAACAGTCTTTATCACTACCTCAGTAGTTCTCCTTTAGGCTATGAACAGTTTTTGTCTCTTGGCTACTTCCCTCACTACAACAAATATGATATATAGCTATGAAATTATTAGCTACGACATCAAATTTGTCACTAATTATTCGCTTTTAGTGACAAAATTTACTTTTCGTGCTTAAATATATGAGACACATACTTTTAGCGACGAAACATAAAAATCCGTAACAAAGTTTCGTCCATTAAAATTTCCCACCAAAAAATTAATTGACGCCATTTGTTAAGTAGTGTTAGTCACAAATTTAAAGTTATCGGTGACACATTATTTCGTCACTAATAATGTATCTAATTCATGACAAATTATTTTTTGTCTTAAAATTTATTTATTTTTGGACCCAAAAAAGTTTCATCTAAAAAATATGTTGTTACAATATCGACAAATTTTATGATATAGTTATATATTATAAGTTTTAGCTATAAGAATTTAGATTTAATTATGATATTTATTTTCGTCACTAATAGTATAAATAATTGGTGACAAAGATTTTATTGTCTCTAATCAATCTGTGATTTAGTGACAACAAAAAAATTGTCAGAAAATATGTAAGGTGTTAAATAGCGACGACTTAAAATATGAAGCGAATAATTCAACTATTTGCTACGAAAAAAATTCATAGCTAAATACAATTTTTTGTTACAATTGTTCATAATTACAAGTGACAACTTACAAAAAGAATAATTTAAGTTCTTCATAAGAAATAGACAGAGTCCTTTATCTAATTGGGGAGGAAAAATATTAAAACCAACGAATTTGGTCCATTTTGTAAAATTGAAAAAGTTCAATTCATCAATTTTCTTAAATAACACAATTTTAAAATGCATCATTTCAAAAATACAATTCAGGTTATAAGTACCGTGAGTGGGGTACGGTTCTACCACTAGATCACTAATATTTGTTGGTTTAACACTTTTTATTTTTTTATTTGATACACTTTCATCAATAAAGACGATAGAAAAAATAATTTCTCAAGTCTTGGTGCTAATTTTTGTGCGTGTCTATTGATTTGTGATTGGTTAATTGCATAGACTAAGTCGATCTATTTGCTTCTTTCTAAAAATATGTACATATTTAATAGTAATTCCATATACGTATGTAGATCAACTATACAGAGATAACATCGACTTAGAAATTTAGACTTTGCAAAGGTGCGAAATATTTCATGAATTTCTATTAACTTTTTCCATCAGTGTGAAAATCGAAATAAACTAAACAATGAAAGCACAACTGAAAGAAATAAACCAACTAGGATTTCAAATATATTATGATGAAGTACTATAGTTATGGGTATCGATGTTTTTTTTCAAAACAGTTGATTTACTGATCGAATTGAACCGATTATTCATTTTTTTAATGAAATCAAAAGTTTAATTTTATATAAAATTATAATTGTACTAAATAATTTTTAAAATTTATAAAAATAACTAAATAAAATGACAGAATCATACTGAATATATTTAAAGATATGTTAAAAAATATACAGTTTAATTAAAATATAATCTACATTTGAATGAATTGTGGGTGGTAAAATTTCATGCACTTGTGTATGTGTATAAATAATCATATAATATATTATATCTACAAAAAGTTAAATTTGAAAGAAGTGAATGAAAGTTAAAAAAAAAAAAAAAATGAGAGACAAGAGAGAGTTGATCGAATGGTAAGCACTCCTCATTTCCAACCTTAAGGTTGTGAGTTCGAATCCCCAAAAAAGCATAATGTGGGAGCTCCTAGGAAGGAGTTTAAAATAAATTGAGATGGGAGGATAATAGGAAAATTAACCTTTTTTTATAATAATAAATTTGTCTCTAATTAATACATTTAATAACAAAATAATTTTTGGTATATAAAATATAGTCATTAGTGACAAAATTAGATTTTGTTCAACTACGAAATACATATAACTTTAGAGACAATTGATCTCGTCAATGATTGAAGTAAAATAATTAGCGATGATATAATTTTGTCTGTAGTGATAACCTTTTTAGTGACAAAGCATACTATTAACTACAAAAAATATACTTTTTACGACAATTAAATTTGTCACAAATGTTTAAGCATTTGGGGACAATTTTTCTTTTTGTAGTTAATATAATACTTTTAGCGACGAAGCACTAAATCGTCTTTGTATACTTTTAGCGACGACTGATTGACGAATTATTTTTCGTCTCATAAGATTTTTAGTGACGAAATATGATTTATAAATGACGAAATTATTTGTCCCTGATAATCAAATCTGTTGTAGTGCCTACTGTTCTTCCTTAGGGCTAAAGATCGCAACCTTCACTTAATACTATTCATGGAAT
>NW_006240906.1:0-2402 GCF_000226075.1 Solanum tuberosum
TTTCGGTTGATCCTTTGACCGATCAAGTGGCTAATGAGAAGTTTAGGTTTGGTTTTCAAATGTTGATTCATGTCGGGATAGAAACTCTGGAATTTTATGGGTAAAAGATGGAGGAAGATCCTCAAGAGCTTATAGATGAGGTCTCTAAGGTGTTAGACTTTGTGGGAATGACTCCGCTAGAGAAGACGTATTTGGCCACTATTCAATTGAAAGGTATTGCTAAGATTTGGTTCAACCAATGAAAAGAAGCAAGGACGATAGAAGCGGGTCCCATAGAGTGGGAAATATTTAAGAAGGAATTTCTTGATAGGTTTTGCTCTCTGGAGATGAGAGAGACTATGATACTTAAGTTTATTAACCTTCGGTAATGTAGTATGAGTGTTAAGAAATATGCTTGGATGTCCACTCGGTTGTCGATATATGCTCCATTTATAGTGGCCGACCTTAGGTAAAAAATGAGTAAGTTTGTGTCGGGTGTGTCTGACTTGGTAGTGAAAGAAAGTCGTACGACTATGCTTGATCATGATATGGATATTTAATGCCTTATGATTTATGCCCAGCGGATTGAAGAAGAGAAACTTAAAGAAAGGTCTAGAGAGACAAAAAGGTATAGGATTGAAAATGATAATTCCTCTCATGAAGGGTCTAATGGACATGGTCGTCCTAGATTTCAACAAAGGCTTTCTGGTCAATGGTTCCTCAATACTCATAGGTATAACCAAGAGAGGGTATCTAACCCTAAGCCTCAAGGAGGGAGTAATAGTGAATCTTTGTTGCTTAAGTCTACTTGCACTAAGTGTGAAATGAAGCACTATGGTAGGTTCCTAGCCGGCATGGATGGTTGTTATAGTTGTGGTAAGTGTGGTCATAAGATGAGGGATTGCCCAATACTTAAGGCTAGAGGAAGAGAGGGCAAGCAAGCTCCTTTTAGCGATTCGAATTCTGATGCTCCCAAGCAAGATAGATTATATGCTCCCAGGCTAGAGGTGAACAAGAGTATCCTCCAGATATGGCTACATGAATGTTGAAAGTTTTCAATTGGATTGTTTATGTTATTAGATCCCGATGCTACCTTGTCTCTTGTAACGCCTTATGTGGCCAAGAAGTTTGATGTGCTCTTCGATATATTGTTAGGACCTTTTTATGTCTCTACTCATGTTGGTGATTTTGTGGTGGCTAAGAGCGTTTATAGAAAGAGTCTCGTTTCCATATCCCATAGATTTACTCTTTTTGACTTGATAGAGCTTGATATGTTAGACTTTGATGTTATCCTTGGTATGGATTGGTTGCACTCTTGGTATGTTTCTTTTGATTGTATAACCCGTGTAGTCGAATTTTAGTTCCCAAATAAGCCTATCCTAGAACGGAAGGGGGAAGTTCTATGCCTAGAGGTTAGCTTGTACCTTATAAGAAGGCTAAGAGGATGATGGCTAAAGGTGGATTTTACCACCTAGTTAGGGTGAGGGGAAATAAATCTTTGTTTGACCAACTTTAAGGGGCTAGTTACTTCTCTAAGATTGATCTTTGGTCGGGTTACCACCAATTGAGGGTGAAAGGAGATGACATTCCAAAATAAAAACGATTCTTAGAACCCGGTATGGTCATTATGAGTCTTTGGTAATGACGTTTGGATTGACTAATGCTCCGGAGACGTTTATGGATTTGATGAGTAGGGTGTTTAGATAATACCTTGAAATGTTCATAAATGTGTTTAATCAATAGGATTTGAATCTTTGCCAAAGGAAGGTGGCTAAAGTTATTGAAAGATCTAGACATAAATGTTCTTTATCACCCCGATGGAGGTAATGGGGTAGTGGATGCTCTTAGTAGGTTGTCTATGGGCAGTGTTGCTCATTCGATGATAAAAAGAAAGAGTTGGTTTGAGACATTCATAGGTTGACCCGAGTAGGTGTTCAATTAGTGGACTCCACCAAGGGTGGTGTTTAGTTCACAATAGGTCTGAATCGTCTTATGTGATAAGTGTGAAAGCCAAGCAAGGGCTTTATCCGATTTTGGTTTACTTAAAAGAAGCGGTACTTAAGGAATTAGTAGAGGCTTCCTCCCAAGGGGTAGATGGTATGCCTAGATAGCAAGGTCGTTTGAGTGTCCCTAATGTTCATGATTTGGGTTTTACTTGAGAATCTCACATATGAAGGGTGTAATGAGGTTTGATAAGAACGTGAAGCTTAGTCCCCATTTTGTAACCTATATGAGACTTTGAGACGTATTGGTAAGGTTTCTTAAGAACTTGAATTGCCTAATGAGTTGGCATCAATGTACCCGGTTTTCCATGTCTCTATGCTTGGGAAGTGTGATGGAGATCCGGCATCCTTAATGTCCCTAGAAGGGTTGAGAGTTGTGGAAATTCTTCCTTATGAGGAAGTTCCGATTGAGATTTTAGA
>NW_006240907.1:0-2399 GCF_000226075.1 Solanum tuberosum
GACAAAAGTATAACAGCTTGATCCTGCAGAAAAAAAAGGAGAACCTCCTATGCCATCTACAGAAGAACTTCATTAAGCATGTCTGAATTAGAAAGCATCATAATTCAGAATTCTTATCTAAGAAAAGTAAGTATAATCATTGACTCTAGGAACAGCAAGAAAGCTAACTAGATCTAGTATAGTCATGTTTGTTGGAGCACATGCATGATTCACCCTATACAAGAAGCAAATACCACAATTTACAAGTACCAACAACAACAACATACTTAGATATTAAGTTGTTTGTACAAAAAGAGTGAGTTAGCACTATATGGTCATCACAAAAATATTAAAACTCATGGTGTGTCATCTTCAAACTCATCTTCAGACTCATCGTCCGACTCATCTTCAGAATCGTCTTCATACTCATTTTCAGACTCGTCTTCACACTCTTCTTCAGACTCATCTTCAAACTCATCTTCAAACTCTTTTTCATACTCAACCTCAAGTTGTTGAGTAACAAATTCCTCCGAAGGCACATCAATAACAGTTTCTGGTACATCAGTCCTTACTAAGGTAACTTCACCATCATCTTCTGGTATGGATGGTCCCATCAAGTGTTCAGACAACTTATTTTCATAACTTTGTGGGAGATCAGATTCAAATTCATCACTCATGTTAAACAAGTCTCTCGGAACAGTCTTCATAACATAATGTCTATCTTGATCATATGGATCTTGCACATAGAAGCATTGATGTACTTGAGATGCAAGCACAAAAGGCTCTTCCTGAGAGCATCTCTTGTTAAAATAGACATAAGTAAGGCCATAAACATTTTTTCAACCTCATACCAATCGCACTTAAACAGAACAACCTTAAAATGACTAAAATAGTCTAACTCAACTATATCAACTATTCTACCATAATAAGTCAAATCTGCAGCAAATGGGTTCTTATCCTTTGAGCTTGCAAAGCTTGTAGTTGAGGCAACAAGTGTAACACCACTATTTTGTGTTTTACGCCTTGCATCACGTTGCCTAATATGGAATCTATATCCATTAATGAGATACCCAGAGTATCTTTTAGCAACAGAATTTGGTCCTCTAGACAATTGTTTTATCAAATCAGGCACATCCTCTTGCAAAGCATGAATTTCTAACCATTGAGAGAAGTTTTGACAATGATCCTTGGCCTTGCTCCATTTAGATCTTCGCGGATGATTATTAACCTCTTGCTCATGCTCTCTACACAACATGTACTTTTATTTGTTAAAATAATAAATAAAATAAATTTAAAATTGTTTATACAAGAAGAATACTATATTCAAATTAAGGTACCGAATATATTCTTGAACCTCGTCACAATTTCTCAATAAGCATGCATGTGCTTGACTTAGTGACTTGTTATCTAAAATGAATGGATCAGTTTTCTTTGCTCCTAAAGGACATCCCTTTTTAGGAAACAAACTCACTGTTTCTGCATCACTTGGGTCACATTCATCATTATTTCGGGCTCTTCTGTTAAATCTGGTTTGTACTGCCCTATGCAGATATCTAGAAAAAAAATTCATACAGTCTATTCCCACACGTCCCTCTGCTATGCAACCTTCTGGATAACGTCTGTTGCGGATATATGATTTGAAACCCACACGCGCCTCTGCTATGCAACCTTCTGAATAACGTCTGTTGCGGATATATGATTTGAATGTACACATTTCTCTTTTAGTGGAATACATCCATCGGTTTTGAACTGGACCGCCTAATCTCACTTCATTCACCAAATGAATAGGCAAATGAATCATTATATCAAAAAATGACAGAGGAAAAATTCGCTCCAACTGATTTATTGTTTCCCTGATCTCTACTTCTAAGCAATCTAGTTCCTCCAATATGATAACTTTTTGACACAATTGTTGGAAGAAGGAACATAGACGAATCAAAGGAATAGCCACATGATCTGGAAGGATGCTTTTAATTGGTATTGGAAGCAAGTAATGTAACATGAAATGATCATCATGAGTCTTATAACCAGACAATTTTCTTTCATCCAATTGCACACACGTAGATATATTGGAGGCACTACCATCAGGTAGCTTGGCTGTCTTTAAAACTCCACAAAAAACTGATTTCTCTCCATTTGTCATTGAGAAGCAAGCTTTTGCAAACTTTGTTCTCTTATTATCTCCAGTATCTTTTGGATGAAGATTCTTTCTAATTCCCATCTCTTTCAAATCATACCGGGCTTTTGCATGATCCTTTGTTTTGCCAGGAATATCCAAAAGAGATCCAAGTATGCTATCAACTATGTTCTTCTCTATGTGCATTACATCAAGGTTGTGGCGTAACAAGTTGTGTTGCCAATAAGGTAATTAAAAAAAGATTGATCTTTTTTTCCATGGGCCATCATTTGATCTCTTTCTC
>NW_006240908.1:0-2398 GCF_000226075.1 Solanum tuberosum
TCAACGCAGCTTATAGACAACTCATAGCCCTCTTAGGTAACAATATGGCCCTGTAGGAAGCACAGAGCCTTCTTAGGCGTCAATATAGCCCTGTAGGCAACTCATAGCCCTTTTAGGCACAATATAGTCCTATTAGACAACATCATAGCCCCCATAGGCAATTCATAGCTCAACAGCTAACCACAATAGCCCCAAGGGCAACAACAAACAATTAACTAGGCTAAAAGCGAGCAATTTAGCTATAAACAATATATATATGAATAATCTCCAAGTCGTTCTTAACTTAGGGTCTTTCTTAACAGATTATGAGTCCCTAAAAGGGGTTATAACCACCCAATCAGCCAACCATTCACAAATACATCAACAAGATCACCAACGTTAACTACATCTAAGAAAACATGTCGATAAAGGGAATAACCTTAACATACCTTTCCAATGAACGCTCAAAAGACCGTAGTTCCTTCACGAAAGTTGTTCCTTATGTCCTAAGCTTCGCAAACACTATATATACACAGCTAGTACGTACCTATAAATAGCTTATAATTAATCTTATATCGACAGATTTGTCATATTGCCCCAACTTGTCGAAACGTCCGTAGAAATTCATAAAAACAATCATAAAAGAGTCCCGAGATGATTACCTTAGTTAACCAAGTTAAAACCTTGAAGAAACACCAATAATTACAAATTTATATCTTCAAAAACCAGCTCCAAACGCAGCAAATAGAAGGGAAAAACGATTGCCACGTGTAGGGATTACGTTTCTAGGCACGGGGGCAATGTTTAATGGTAGAAATCGTCAAAACTAACCTTCATTATGCTAGGAATCCATAGATACCCTCTCCTAAGCTTTATCTCTGCTTTTGGAACTGAAATGAACTGTTTCCGTGGCTAAAAACGTTAAATAGCCGACATACCATATTTCTTTACCCGACCCGGATTCTGCCCTGGCAGTCCCTAGTAAAACCCTCATAACTTTTTACTCGGATGTCCGTTTGATTATTTCTTTAGCCGACCCGGATTCTGCCCGGCAGTCCCTAGTAAAACCCTCATAACTTTTTACTCAGATGTCTGTTTGATACGGGGTTTTGTGCGTTGCAAACTAGACTCGTAGGCCTTCGATTTAATGGGTAATAGGCCTTCTAACTCTTTATATATTGGGAGAAAAACATCCACTACATTTGACCCAAATTTCAAAGAAATCTTTAAAAAGGAACTTATGATAAGTTTCGCCAACTTTTTTTTGCCACTTACTTAACTTCAAAACTTGAGATAAAACCCTTGAACACTTAAAATATGGCATACCACATCCTTTTTAATTTATTACTCACCCTCTTTGTCTTTCCACAAAGGTACGAGTTAATTTAGACGTTTTGGAAAAGTCGGGGTGTTACATTATGAAAAAGTACTATAGTTGTGAGTGTCAATGTTTTTTAAAAAAAAATTGATCAACTCATCGAATCGAACCAAGTATTAGATTTCTTATAGTAAAATCGAAAGTTTAATTTATATAAATTTATAATTGTACTGAATAATTTTTTAATTTTATAATTGTACTGAATAATATGATATTGAAATCCATCTTTTTAAATATACATTGTTTTAGTTTTAACAGTAGAAAATAAATTGTTCTTAATAAATTATTTTAGACGTCTTCTCATAAAATCAAATGTTTTGAACCAAAACAAAAGCTTTAGCAAGGTTCTACCAAGCATATTAAGAACTTTGAAAATCTTGATGTTTTACTTTTTCGTGATAAATGTGATGCCATTTGATATTGATTTGGTTCGACTATTTTTAGTTTTTTATTTTTATTATTATTTGGTTCAGCTATTTCTAGGTTTTTATTATTATTATTATTATTATTATTATTATTATTATTATTATTATTATTATTATTATTATTATTATTATTATTATTATTATTATTATTATTATTATTATTATTATTATTATTATTATTATTATTATTATTATTATTATTATTATTATTATTATTATTATTATTATTATTATTATTCTTGTTCTTATTATTTGGTTCGACTATTTGCTATTGTTATTGTTGTTGTTGTTGTTAATATTAATATTGCTATTATTATTTTTATTATTATTCATGTTATTATTTGTTGTTACTATTATTATTATTGGTTTATTTTTATAGGTATTTATAACTAATATTACATTTATCTTTTGTCAAAGATGTAGTAGACACGTAAATTTTGATTGAATTTAAAGTTTTATATCATTTTAAGTACTTAATTTTTTTTAAAAAAAATTAAATTAAATATGTATGGATGTATCTTAGTATAGTAAATTTATTTTAAAATATTTGAAAATACAAAAAAATAGAGTCACATTTTATTGTGGATTAATTTTAAAGAAAAGAAATTTATAAAAA
>NW_006240909.1:0-2391 GCF_000226075.1 Solanum tuberosum
ATTTGACCTTTAAAATGGGACGTTTTTACCATGAGGGATAACTGGTTCCATAGCTGAGATCTTAACAGACGTGCACGAAAAATTTTGGCAAAAATTTATGTCGGAATCCAAATCACCAAAACGTCCATGGACTATAGCACACGTAAATAGGCAAGATGGGGGGGTTTACCTGCCCTGGGGCACATTTGACCTTCAAAATGGGACATTTAGGCCGTGAGGGATAATTGGCCGCATAACTAAGGTCTTAATGGACGTCCAAAAACAATTTTGGCAAAAAATTATGTCGGAATTCCAGACCACCAAAAAGTCCATGGACTATAGCACACGAAAATCGGCAAAATTAGGGATTTCGTTCCCGGGGGATGTTTTGGCCGTGAGGGTTAACTGGCTCCAAAGTTAAGGTCTTAATGGACGTCCAAAAACAATTTTGGCAAAAAATTATGTCGGAATTCCAGACCACCAAAAAGTCCATGGACTATAGCACACGTAAATAGGCAAGATGGGGGGTTTACCTGCCCTGGGGCACATTTGACCTTCAAAATGGGACGTTTTGGCCGTGAGGGATAACTGGCTCCATAGCTAAGGTCTTAACGGACGTCCACAAATTTTTTTGGAAAGAATTATGTCGGAATCCAGATCAGCAAAAAGTACATTGACTATAGCACACGAAAATTGGCAAAATGGGGGGTTTTCCTCCCCTGGGGCACATTTGACCATGCAAATGGGATGTTTTGGCTGTGAGGGCTAACTGGCTCCATAGCTAGGGTGTTAATGGACGTCCACAAAAATGTTTGGCAAAAATTATTTCGGAATTCTAGATCACCAAAAAGTCCATGGACTATAGCACACGAAAATTGGCAAAATAGGGGGTTTAACTGATCCGAGGGTCATTTGACCTTGAAAAGGAAACATTTGACCTTCAAAATGAGATATTTTGGCCTTGAGGGAAAACTTTCTCCATAGCTAAGGTCTTAACGGACATCCACGAAAACTATTGGCAAAAATGAGGTCAGAATTCTAGAACAGCAAAAAGTCCATGGATTATAGCACACGAAAATCGGCAAAATGGGGTGTTTACCTGCTCTAGGAAACATTTGACCTTCAAAATGAGATATTTTGGCCTTGAGGGAAAACTTTCTCCATAGCTAAGGTCTTAACGGATATCCACGAAAAAATTTTGCAAAAATTATGTCAGAATCCAGATCACCAAAAATTCCAAGGACTATAGCACACGGAAATCGGCAAAATTGGGGTTTTTTCTGCTCTGTGGCACATTTGACCTTTAAAATGGTCCGTTTTTGCCGTGAGGGCTAACTGGCTCCATAGCTAAGATCTTAACGGACGTCCACGAATATTTTTGGCAAAAATATGTCGGAATTGCAGATCACCAAAAAGTAGTGGACTAGAGCACATGAAAATCGGCAAAATGGGGTGTTTACCTGCTCTAGGAAACATTTGACCTTCAAAATGAGATATTTTGGCCTTGAGGGAAAACTTTCTCCATAGCTAAGGTCTTAACGGACGTCCACAATAAATTTTGGCAAAAATTATGTCGGAATTCCTGATCACCAAATTGTCCATGGATTATAACACACGAAAATCGACAAAATGGGGGTTTCCTTGCTATGGGCTTGTTTGACCTTCAAAATGAGACGTATTGGCCGTGAGGATTAATTGGCTACATAGCTATGGTCTTAACGGACGTCCACGAAATATTTTGGCAAAAATGAGGTCGGAATTCCAGATCACCAAAAAGTCCGTGAACTATAGCATACGAAAATCGGCATAATGGGCGGTTTACCTGATCCGGGTGTTGTTTGACCTTGAAAATGGGACGTTTTGGCCGTGAGGGATAACTGGCTCAATGGGACGTTTTGGCCGTGAGGGTTAACTTGCTCCATATTAAAGGTCTTAACGGATAACCAAGAAAAAATTTTGCAAAAATTATGTCGGATTCCATATCACCAAAAATTCCATGGAGCACACGAAAATCGAAAAAATGTGGGGGTTTTCCAGCTCTGGGGCACATTTGATCTTTAAAATGGGACGTTTCTATCGTGAGGGCTAACTGGCTCCACAGCTAAGGTCTTAACGGACGTCCATGAAAATTTTTGGCAAAAATTATGTCGGAATTCCAGATCACCATAAAGTCCATTGACTATAGCACACGAAAATCTGGCAAAAATTATGTCGAAATTTCAGATCACCAAAAACTGCATGGACTATATCACACGAAAATCGGCAAAATTGGGGGTTTTCCTGCCCGGGGGCACATTTGACCTTCAAAATGGGATGTTTTGGCCGTGAGGTTAACTGGCTCAATAGCTAAAGTTTTAACGGACGTTTACGAAAAAATTTGGCAAAAATTATTTCGAAATTCTAGATCACCAA
>NW_006240910.1:0-2391 GCF_000226075.1 Solanum tuberosum
GGCTCTTGTTACCTCTAAGATGTGTCTATGCTTTCTTTCAGCTACTCCATTTTGTTGTGGAGTATAGGGACATGACCTTTGATGTATTATACCTCCTTCTTTAAACATATTTGCACATACAGAGTTTACAAACTCTGTACCATTATCAGACCTGACCTTCTTGACTGTTTTACCAAACTGAGTTCTTACAAACTTCAGAAACAGTGATACACATACACAGACATCAGACTTATTTTTCAACAAAAAAATCCAAGACATTCTTGAGAAATCATCAACAACTGTAAGGAAAAATCTATTACCATCAAAAGTTGCCTTCTTATATGGACCCCAAATATCCAAGTGAATCAGTTCAAAAGACTCAGTACTTTTAATACTACTAACAGGGAACACACTTCTTGTTTGTTTTGCATAAGGACACACACTACATTTATTCAAAACTCTGTTCATACAATCTGAGTTTACAGGGAACAACTTGTTCAAAATGTGAGATGACACATGTCCTAGTCTCTTATGCCATACACACACCTCCTCTTTTGACAATTGTTTTTCCTTTTCCTTTCTTTCTGTCATCATACTAGACTGGTGTGTTATCTGATCCTGTGTAAGATTCTTCAATAGCAAGTACAGCCCGTCACTTTCTTTACCAATCGCCTTCACCTTGCCAGTGTAAAGCTCCTGAAACACACAAAAATGTGGAAAGAAAGTGACTGAGCAACCTAACTCCTTAGTCATCTTGCTTACTGACAATAAATTGTACTTAAATTCTGGAATGTGAAATACATCTGTAACTATAATTGTTGGAGATATGTGACAGGAACCAGTATGAGTCACATAGGCCACTTCACCATTAGGTAAGGATACTGGTTTTGGACATTTAACCTCTACTACAGACTCCTTATTAAGCATACCAATTTTCGAAATCATATGATTTGTTGCCCCTGTATCTATGATCCACACATCATTATTTTCAGATACTAATAGAGCCTTACCTGCTGCATTAGTCTGAACTTCATGAGCCTGAACTCCATGAGCTTGAGCTGCATTTCCTGTGTTTGCAGTCCCTTTATTCTGCTTAAGCATTTGTAGTATTTGGCTGTATTGCTCTCTGGTAAAAGTGCAACCTTGCAGGTGTGTTGCACACTCATCTTCGTCATTATTCCCAGCAAATGACTTGCTACTTGTACCAGGCACATTTGTGTTAAATCCATAGTTAAATGATGTAGAGCTATCAGACACACCATCATATGCCTCTCTTCTTGTATTACTGGATTCATTCACCACCATGTAGGCAGTATTTCCTGCTCCATTAACTGCCTTCCTCTTTGACTTGAATTCAGGAGGGTATCCAATTAACTTGTAACATTGATCTTTAGTATGACCCTTACACCTGCAGAATTCACAGACAATACCAAAGTTTTTCTTGAACTTGTTAGGTACTTGTGCACTGGTAGACCCTCCAGATCTTGAGTACATTGCTAATGGATCAACTCCAGACATACTTATAGAATTCATACCCATGCTATTACTGTTAGAAGCAAATCTTTGACACTCATCACTGACAACCATAGCATACGCCTGGTTCACTCCTGGTATAGGACTCATTAATAGAATTTGACTTCTAGCCTGTCCATATGATTCATTCAATCCCATAAGGAATTGATAGAGTTTTTGCCTATTTACATGATCAATAAAACCTCTTGATCTTTCACAGTTACAACCAGGGGATGGGACTAGAGCTTCAAACTCATCCCACAAGTTCTTAAGTTTTGTAAAATAGACAGACACTGAATCTGTACCTTGCTGCAGTGTTGCAATTTCCTTATGCAGACTGAAGGTTCTTGATCCATCCATTCGATTAAATCTTTCCTTCAAATCATTCCAAACACTTTGAGCAGTGGAGGCAAAAGCTACTCCTCCTAACAGACTTTTTGAAACAGAATTGAGAAGCCATGAAAGAACCACAGCATTTACTCTTTCCCATTGATTCCTTAGTTCAGGAGACACACCATCTTTTGTACATGAACCATCCACCAACCCAATCTTGTTCCTTCCAAGAAGAGCCAATCTAATAGACCTACTCCAAACAACATAGTTTTCAATTCCAACAAGTTGAAACGAAATGAGATTAACTCCACTAATGTCAGCTGGGCTTAAGAACAGTGGATGATTGTAATCCATTCCTTGACTCATTGACGTAGCTGGTGTGGGATTATTGTTCCCAGGATTTCCACCATTACTGAAATCAGTAACATGGCCACCATTGTTAATTTCTTGAGACATATCAACCATCTTCACTTTGTAATTGCGGAAGCTTAATCAACTTGAGACTCTGATCTTCAGAAATCCAAGATCTGTAACTCACACACCTGATCTACTCAGACTTTGATCGAT
>NW_006240911.1:0-2388 GCF_000226075.1 Solanum tuberosum
GTTTCACTTGCAAGCAAACCTTTAAAATGGTCCAACACTTCTTTAACCTGGGTAGATCCAAAATCAAGATGTTCATCCAATGATTCCCAGCCACGCATTTTCTTTCGTTTCATCAATATATATATATATAAAAGAACCTTGCATACCTTCTAGACATCTGGAGCTTCATACGGATCCAATAATTTGTATCATTGAAAATATCTTCTTTGGTCACAGACTTCACATTTTATATTTGAAATCAAACAAAGTAAATAAAAACAGTAAGCACGTAATATCATGAGATTTTTCAATGCATGGAGGAACAATCAGTGTAAAGTAATTAATCACATGCACACCATTTTGCCTGAAACATTTTTAAGACACTAAAGCACAGTCAAAAATTTGAGGGAACATAAAATAAAAATAATAAAAATTGTTAAGAATAATTACTACTCTTACCCAAAAGAAGGTGTAACTCAAAGCTATATCAACAAGTAGCAGTAGAAAATCAAGAAAGGGTGAAGAGACTTTGATATTTTGTGTATGTAAAGAATTCGGATTCTCAACACCAAATATTCAAGTATTATATAGTCCTTGACAATCAAATTATCACAACACCAGTTAAATTATTGAATTACAACGAAAAACACTGAAGTAACAATAAGTAATAAGGATATACATAAGAAGTAGGATGAAAAGCTGAAGAGAGGAACAAATGTTTCTTCAATAAGCATAAACTCTTCTTTCAAACTCATTCTTCCTTTTAACCAAATGCTAATTGGGCTTGAATCCCAAATAAAACACTCCAACATTTAACTTGGTCCAATCTCATTCACGACTTCTAACCCATAGGCCTTTATAGAGCTAGTTTTGGTTCACAACAATGTATTAATCTTTCTTATTGTCATGTAATTACATAACTTTGATATTTATACAT
Source organism: Solanum tuberosum (assembly GCF_000226075.1). Classification (NCBI taxonomy): domain Eukaryota; kingdom Viridiplantae; phylum Streptophyta; class Magnoliopsida; order Solanales; family Solanaceae; genus Solanum; species Solanum tuberosum. The sequence continues at coordinate 917 of NW_006240911.1, forward strand.
AACCTCCCAAAAATAATCTTAAATGTCATATGTAGAAACACTTGCCAAGCATAATGTGGTTGTAAAGTAAATTCAAGATAGACAATATTCACAAATTGAACCAAAAATTTAAAAAAAAAGGGGTGAAATGTGAAAAAAAGCGTCATCGCTTGATAATTGTAATCAAGATTAGTGATAATGGAGTTAAAAAATTAAAAAAAATGACCAAGACTAAAACAGTGGAGGTTCAACACATTTCTAACCCGTAAGCCTTTAGTTTCACCACAAAAAAATAACATATGTTAGATTAGTATCAAACACTGTAATTAGTATTTTAGCTATATCAATCATAGAATTGATTCTAGTCAAACTATTATTTTGAATCATGGGATTAATTCTAAACCCCATTCAAGAAGAGGTTTCAAAGAAAAACAATGAAAATAGAGAACTTGGTGAGGGAAAGAAGGGGACTATTATAAGAGCATAGATGACGAATTAATGCACAAGTAGAGCAATATGAACAAAAAGCTAAATAAAAATTGCACATCAAAATATTTAACAACCAGAGAGAATTATATATTCGTCTTACCCCAAAAGTCAATAAATAGAAGAGTGAGGAGGGATTTTTTGGCAAAGCAAGACTGATTAGCTCGCCTAATTGCCATGAATGCTGCCCTCGAGGATGTGTACAAGAAGGTCTTTGCCGATTCCTATCAACATCAGACTAATACCTAAAAACGAAATCAAAATTTCCAAGGGTTATACATCAATAATCGACCTTTAACTGGTCAATTTAATAAATAAATAAATAAATAACTGAAAACACAGAAACTGAAGCAGCTCCTCCCTCATGAATCAGTATGAAATGTTAGCTTTTATCGGCACAAATGCTCGGCAAGCAGTAGTACACAGTTTCATCTCAAACCATGAAAACACAATTATATTCCAAGTTTGATTATCTTATTAATTCGTAAGACTACCTATGTCAAATCGAACACATTGAATCCAATCTCGAGCTTGCTAGTTCGTCTCAATTTTATTCCCACTCAAAAACTTATCCTTTAGTTTTAACCACAAATTATTAAAAAAATTCAATAGCAATTTAAAAGTTCTCATTAAAAGATTTATACCGAAGACGAAGGGAAAAAGAGATTAAAGGAGCATACCTGAAAGGATGAAATTAAGTGAGAGGGTAATTTCTTGAATCTAGAATGAAGATATGTGTCAAATGACAGAATATTTAATTGTAGAATTATGTCGGTTTGTGGTGCAATAAAAGCCACTTGGAGTGACCATTCAACCTCCAATTGACACGTAATGATAAGTACAGTACTTTAATGTGCAATTAATATAGCTTTTTGTACAACTTTTATTGCGGTGGTCGTCCTCCTCTTCACATTTCTATATAATAGAAATATATATTATAAGTGGGAAGCCTCTATGTCACAAGTTGAATTACAAAAATGTAAATATACATTAAATATAAATAAAAA
>NW_006240912.1:0-2381 GCF_000226075.1 Solanum tuberosum
ATCATAAACCCAACTTCCTTCAAACAAATTACAATTTCCCAATGTTGAATTCATCCCATTTGATTTGTGAATAAAACATGATATTAATAAGAGAAGAAAATGAATATAAAAGATAATCCTTTCCATTAGATAGAGTTAATTGTGAAAATAAATGAGTTTGAAAATGACAATATATACAAGAAATTAGAACTTAAAACAAATGAACTTACCAAAGTATTATACATCTTCCTATTTTATATAGTCATTTTAGGTAAATACTTATTCCTATTTTATATATAGTCATCTTCCTATATAGTCATTGATCAGTCAAATCATGTATGGTAAGTCACTAATCATTATTTCATTATTGACATTAAATATTTGTGGAAAAAAAGTAAATTAATTACTCCCAAATGATTAATCAAATATATTATATATGGAAAATATGTTTTAAAAGGTAAATTAATCATGTGTGTATGGATAAGATAAGAAATAAATATATATAAAGAATATATAGCAAGTTTAAATGTTATTCTATACATGTCTTGTAAATCTTTTAGCAATTAATATGGAAGTAAAAGCATTCAAATGTGAAGGTTCATTTTTTTTTTCTCCTTTATCAGATGAAATAGCAAATTGAGAAATTAAATTTTAAGAAATTCGATCGATACAACTAAAGTAATTTGAACAAATATCTACTAATATACTTTTAGTCTAAAGATTTTTTTAACACTATCAGAATGTCATCAAAGAATATTTCAATTAAACATTCTTAAAATATAAAAAGAAAAACAATAATTTTAAAATATAATGAATTACCTATTACAAGTAAAAAATGAACGATTTAGAATAAATAATTAATGTTAAACGTAATAATAGAAAAAGAATTTATATTTCTCTTGATATGCTAAAGTGAACAACTAAAAATGGAAAATAATTTAGAATTAATAATTAATACTAAAAGTAAAATAAAAATCCTTTTTTAAAATAGATAAATAAAAACGCAACTTTATTTTTAATATAATAAATACATAAAAGTAAATTTATTAAAAGTAAATAGAGTTAAAAATGTGACATGGACATTTTTGACAACAATGAAAATTCCTTTTTTTAAAACAATATGGAAAAGTAATATTTTCTTACGAGGTAAAAAATATGGATGAATTAATAGGGTTAAAAAAAAAAATTGTTAAAAAAAATTAAAGATGACATGTCATCTAAAAGAGAAAAAAGATTTTACTGTGTCATGAAGTATATTTTGAAGAAAATAGGACTAGTCGGGTGTTATTATAATTTTTTAGAAAAATTAAAATAATAATTTTAGACAATTTCTCAAACATGTTTGAATTTCGTGTTTAAAATTAAAGTCCAACATATAGCATTAACAACACAAATGGGATGAGATAGATAAATTATCCCAAAAAATTAGTTATTCCATATATATATATATATGAGGTAATTTATCTTTATCATTATAAGTAGAGTCATTTGGTGGTAAAAAGACATTTATTCATGTATTAATATATGTATGAGCTATACACCATTTGGTAGCTGGTTAGAAACAAGTTATTTATTTATAAAATTAATACGATATTTAATTTGTAATTTTGAAATCTACATAACTGATAATGTCTGATATATGTATAAATTATAAAGTAAATTGATGTAGTATCTTATGTAGAGTAGAAAATGGAATAACTAATAACTACCTAACTAATATCACATAAAGCCATAACTAGCTAATACCATAATCAATACCATAATACTCCTCAATGGTGGAATAAATAATCTTGGGACTAACTAATACCCTTAGACATTTTCTATCAAATTATTATCCCTTATCCCTCATACCAAAAAACAATCAAAGTGGGTTAGGATTATTTTACCCAATTCATTTTTTTTTATATTTAAATTTATATAGATAAATTGTAATTTAATTCATTTTTAATTCGTTCAAATCCGATTCAATCCGCCTATATATCATGGCAACTAAAAACTAAAAGGTTTAATTCTAACAAATTCATATAGGTGATAAAGAAATTTAGCATAAGAAACACAGCAACCACATTAGTAGGAGGAATCAGTAAAAGTGCTAAATTTTAAATATATTTTCCTTGATGACTATATTTTCAATAGAAATATTAAAAGTGGTCACCTGATGTCATTTCTACAGCAAAGACAAAATCAACAACAACAATATACTCAATTTAATTAGGAATGACAATGGCGCGATGGGGCAGGGGAGGAGGAGGGGCGGAAGCCAGGCGGGCTTAGCTCAATCAACAAAATTTTTAATCCGTCCAGTATAATAACTTTTTTCATTTTCAACTCGTCCTCACTCTGTCCCGCATAATTTTTTTCTTATACTAGGTAAGTTTGATACTAAAAATAAAATTCATAAA
>NW_006240913.1:0-2370 GCF_000226075.1 Solanum tuberosum
GGGTTTTTTTAGGTTTCGAGGATTTAGGTTAAGGCTTCACTACAACAAATTCGATTATTAGTGACGAATAATTTCGTCACTTAAAATTCATATTTCGTCACAAATGAACTTTTGTGACGAAAAATAATTCGTCAAGCTTTCGTCCCTAAAGCATGGGTCACTAAATGTATACAGAGACAACTTAGTGTTTCGTCACTAAATAGAGTTGTATTAACTACGAAAATATTTTTTGTCCCCGAATGCATAGTATTTATGATGAACTTGTTCGTCGTAGAAATTATAAAATTTTGTAGGTAATAGTATGTTTTCGTCACTAAAGTGATTATTAAGGCCGACGAAACTGATGTGTCACTAAATTTTCAGTTTAATCAGTGACGACATTATTTGTCTCTAATGTTATATGTATTTCGTAGTTGCAAACAAACATTATTTCGTCACTAAAAACTATCTTTTACATACGAATTTTTTTTTCGTCCCTAAATGTATAAATTAGTGACAACTTTGCTTTTTTACAATTTTGTAGTTAAAAAGGATCATATCGTCACTAAAAATATTACTATTACCGACAAAACAAAATTGTCACTACATAATTAACGACAATCACAATTGTCACCAAATGTCATACTTTTATGACAAAAATGTGATTGTCTTAATGTAGTCGTCACTAAAAGTAAACTTTTGAGGATAAAATATTGTCACTAATCACATGCATCCAGTGACATTGATATTCATAGAGACACTATTTACAATTTGTATTTAACTAGATTTCATTAATTTAAAAATATATTTAAAAAATTATAATTATTAAATAATACATAAATATCTTTAGTTTCATAGCATGTGTGCTTTATTTTAAGAAGCATTATACAAATGCTTGCTATCACGACTAAATAATGAAGAAAAACGCCAAATTTGATGTACAGAGGATTACTTCCCACTCTGCAAATGCAGTTGAGATGATGCCATCAGCCTCATCAGAGCAATCCTGAAGAACAGTAGTTGAAAGACCGACTTACAACTGCTCAGTAAAGCAACTAGCATCGTTGTCTACTTACCATATCCTCATCAGATGAGACAAAGCCAACCAACTGGCAGAAAGCCTGTAAGGGAGCAGCCAAGAACAACGTTAATTGACTTCCAGTTTGTGTTACATCAGTGCCTGGGTTCTTGAATGATGGCCTCAGAGGAGAGAGTAACAAACCACTTTTTTCTCCTCTTTCTTCCCCATGTAGAACCTGAAGAGAAACAAATGTGTATCAGCAAAGAAAGTCCTCAAAGATTATCTTTAAAATTGAACTTGCAATTAAATAAGTCATATGTGAAGTACAATATTGACAACAGTACTTTCCGAATATTCAAATAGATGAAAAAAACAACGAATCCACTTGTATTGATGGTTGGTAGGAGAAGCGAAAGATTTTGAGTAGCTTTAAAAATGTAATACTAAATAAGGTGGGAACAACAACAATTATAGATTTCATTTTTGTGATAACTTGTCAACAGTGCATCTCAAAACTTTAGCACCTTCTTAGCATGGAAGCGAGCCACGTATGGATGAGATGATGGATGTGAATCAAAGAGAGCACATTATCACAAAGGCATGGCATCAGGAGATGGAGAATGAACTCTTGTGAATCATCTCCTATTGAGCTAAAAATTGCCAAAAGCTACTTCTTTTATTCCTTTGCAGCAACAACTGCTTAAAGGGATCTTCTAGTGTCCAGGGCCAAAAAAAGTGATGCTGCTAACCATGGACCAAACGGAAACACTCCCAGGAAGTGTTAACAAAAAAATAGTGTGCCACCTTATACTTAATAGTAATCATCTAGCATAACTGATTTTTCATTACTAAGTGAATATGACATAAGTTAACAAGTTATTTCATTGTGAAAATCCAAGGTATCTTGAACTAGGAACTTTCACTGCAAAAGTATAAGACTTCAGTGAAGTCCAATTGCAGTTATCAAGGATGTTGAGACAGTTCATTCCTGTCACTACAAGACATATATAATTTTCAATAAGATATCTTACATATATGACATATAATACATACAACTTAGTTGGTCATGTTGACATCACGATTGCACAAACTTGACCATATATTTCATGAACAACTATATTACTGAGCATTATGTAATCCATACTCACAAGTCTTACAGTAAGGAAAAAGTATACCCTGTATGTTCACTATAAGTAATGGGTTTGTATGGGAAAACATTCTACCAAACTTCTTAATGTCTCTCTCTTCAAAAGTACATTATAACATATGTGTCTATGTGTTCAAATATACACATAAGATGTGTACAGATCTGTATATAGAAGGCAAAAGAAAGAGATTTGGGTTTTTGGGTTAAGGTTTTATAGGGTTTA
>NW_006240914.1:0-2369 GCF_000226075.1 Solanum tuberosum
AATGTTCCGATACATCACGTTTCGATTTTGGACAAATCGCTCAATATCCTAATACATCGTCTCTTAGTTTTGGATACATCACGATACATCACGATACATCGCGTACATCTCAATACATAGCGTATAGTGATGTATCCGATCGATACATTGCGTTAAGTGATGTATCTGACCGATACATCGCTTAAAGTGATGTATCCGAAAATAAGAAAGTAGAAATTTTTGAAATTTTTTCTAATGGTAAGAAATTTTAGAGAATATGGTAAAAGAAATTGTGTATTTAGCTAATTTTCCATTAACATATCCTATGCTTTGAGAAGAATTTTTTTTTTTTTCTTCAATACGTTTTTAACAAAGTCAATAAAAGAGTATAAAGGGTATTTATATTGCGTATATAGGAATATTTGATTTAATTGACACCCTTAGCTTTCTCCTACATTATTTGTGATTAGTTTAGTAGTAGTAGAATCAATGTGCCAAAATCTCAATTTAAAACAAATTAAGGAATACTATGGAAGACTTAAAAAGATGCTAATCCCTTTTATAATTGCTAGATATGTTATTATTTTACAAACAAAAAAATGTTAGGTAATTTTTTTTATTAGTGTAATTTACTTTTGTGGATAGAATTATTTTGTATCGAGTGAACTACAAAATTTCATTTTTAACAATGTTTTCTAGCATTTTTAGCAATATTTCATTTGTTTTAAACTCAATTTACATATTTTGAAATACCAAAACTCACTTCTTCAATATTATAATTAGGGGTGTTCACGGTTTGGATAAAAATCGATCCAAACCGAAAAATCGAACCAAACCGATAAATAAAACCGATTTTATTGGGTTTGGTTTGGTTTGGTTTTAGATTTTTGAAAACAGATAGTATTTGGTTTGGTTATGGTTTTTATTCGAAAAAAATCAAAGAAATAACCAAACCGAACCGATGAATTATATACATATATTTTATTAATATACATATATATTGTTTTTATAAACAACTTTAAAAGAATCTTATATATATTTTCATTAAAAATTTCTTTATAATTTACTTATTGAAAGCAAAAATGTTTAAGATGAAAATATTTATCTTATTGATTTCATATCTATGAGTGTCTATGACAATTCTTTGTGGAACTGGAAATGTTATTGTCTCTTCCTTCTAGACCAATATAGTGAATTTTAAAGCTTATTGATAGTAAATTTAGTGATCGAAAGTTCAGTAATTTAAGTCATTCTAACTATTTTTCGTTTTGAATGGATTGTTGTCACTTTTTCACATTTTGAATGAATTGTTTCTTTTATTTTTGTGTATGGTTAATAACCGAACCAAACCAAACCGAAATCGATAACCACCAAACCGATAAATGTATATTATATTTGGTTTGGTTTGGTTTTGATAATTTTAAAACCGATTAAGTTGGTTTGATTTTGGTTTTGACCAATAACCGATCCAAACCGACCTGTGAACACCCCTAATTATAAGTATGACGAAAATTCTTGTATATGCAAGGAAGAGAAAGTTTTTTCACTTAATTTAAACTCATTTTTTAATATTAAAACTTCTTTAAGATTATAACAAAATAACCATGACGATTTTATGTTGAAAACCCTAAAGTGTCTATGAATGCAAAATTGGTCTAAATATTGCCTTTTAAATATTTTTATCTGTTATATATTATCGTGACTTATATTACTTCATCTGTAACTTAATTTTTAAAGCTTAAAATTTTTATATTTGAATTCATTGTTCTAGTTACAAATTTTGACAACATAAATTAAAACAGACACAAAATTAGTGCAATGCACACTTAGGTAAACGGAAAACGGAAAAAGTAAGAATGTCGAAAGAATAAATTGATGAAGAGAATTAAGTCTAATTCCTTCACCTAATAATTGAAAGGATATGAAATTATATTCCAATATTTTTACTTTACAATGTTCATATTTATTCCTACAACGATACATGGGTTAAAGTAGAAGGAATAAGTATATTAACACATGTTCATATGACTTATTATAATTTGTCCTAACAGCGTGTATTATTTTTTTTACTTTTATAGGTACATATTACCTGAAATCGAATAGAATATTTATGCTGGTTATGGATGCCTATGAATAGATATATGGACCAAGTCAACTACTTTATGTTATAATTGACTATCGTTAATTCACATCGCGTAAGATTCATTTTAGAATGAATTACTTTCTAATAGAATTTACATAAATTTTATCAGTTTAGGAGTTAATTACTTAGATATACTCTAATTTGCAATATTACGTATCTTATCAGATTTTAGTGCCTCTAGATACGTCTAGATACATGGGGTCAAACTTAGGTGTAATTTGTTCTAAATACATTGTATCCAAGTGGA
>NW_006240915.1:0-2365 GCF_000226075.1 Solanum tuberosum
TTGAAGACAAGTTAAGGGTCATGTTTATGTATTATGCCTAATTAATACATGCATAACCAATGCATACATAACTAATACATGCATTACTAATGCAAACACTACTAATACACTCTATTTAACATTATTTATTAAAGTTTTAGGATTTAAGAGTTGAGGAGTAAATTTAAATTATTAATCTCAAAGAATTTACATGTATGAAATTTTAGATTCGATCCTTACAATCATTTTTTTTTTAAAAGAGTTAAATCATCCAAATTCTTCGTCAGTCCCAATTTATGTGACACTTTTCAAATTTCAAGATTCAAACAAGCTTATTTTGATCGTAATTTTTTCATATATCTTTTAAATATTTTTAATTTTCAATTATTGTGATTTATAATATTTTTTACTTGAATAATATAAATACATTTCAAAAAATTTGAATATTTCATGCGCAAATTGTCGATCAAACTTAATCTGTTTAACTCTCGAAAAATGAAAAATATCACATAAGTTAAGACAAAAAGAGTATTATTTAATCATGAATATCATATCTTAACTATTCATTAATTTATTTATTTATCTAAAATATTATATCACTTCTTTAATATTAAAACCCACATCCATGCTGAGTTAAACTACACATAGCTATTATTGAATGAAAATAATATACAACCAACTCAACAATTGATCTGTTTTTAGTTTTTAATACTCTAATAATTAAATAATTGAGATAAAAAAGTCGTGAAAAAAATAATAATTTAATTATATATATATATTTATTTTTTTAAACTATTTAACTCCAAAAATAACGACTACACATGCAGGTACTTCAGAACAACAAAGTTAGTTATGCGTAGTTTGCTTTATTTTTTTATTTTTTCAATTCGACAGCTAACATTTGCACAGTCAATCACAACCGTTAAATTACTCATCGCCGGCGATCTGTAAACTCCGATCACTTCTCCGTGATCTGACTAACAATGTCATGGTTGGCTCGATCAATCGCCAACTCCCTGAATCTCGACGACGACACAAACGACGTCGTTCCACCTCCTAATCGAGATCACTCCACTGACAATCCAAAATCGGAAAATCATCAACAAACAGAAGATTCATCTTCACCGACATCGCCTTCACGTGGCGTTAAAGAGGATCTGTCGGAGCTAACTAAAACACTAACCAGTCAATTTTGGGGAGTCGCGTCATTTCTAGCTCCACCGCCACAATCCGATTCGTATAAGCCTATTGATAACTCCAAATTGGATCCGGATGAGGAGGAATCCGACCCGGCGGCGGGGATCGTAGGTTTGCAGACTGACTTTGCTGAAATCAGTGGGAAGTTCAGGAGCGGAATATCTTTACTGTCGAGTAATATGGCGGTGTCGGAAATTACGAAAATGGCGTCGAATTTACTGCAGTTGGGACCGGAAGAGGAGGAAGAGGGGAAAGGCTTTGATCTGGACAAAGGTGTTGTTGGTGTTACGGAAGAAGTAGTGGCTTTCGTAAGGGACATTGCGATGCGTCCTGAAACTTGGTTGGATTTCCCTTTGCCCGAAAATGCAGATGATGAAGGTGATTTTACTTTTTCATTTTCTTTTATTTGTTTACTCTTATTTTGAATTTGTTGAAATGCTTCCAATATGTTATTGATTGTGAGATCATTGGTCTGCTTTGGCTGCGATAGAGTGGGTAAGACACACATTGGTTGGGAAATGAAATTGGTGGTTTGCCTATATGAACCTGCACAATCCTTTCCTTCATGAGTTAGCTTTTGAGTTGAGTTAGGTTCATATGTCATATATTTAGGTTCATTCATGGTTGGGCTCTTGGTTCAAGCTCTAGTTGAGCTTGGGTGTGAAGGAGGTGTAAGAGTGGGTTAGAGTCCCACGTTGGTTAGAAAATGAACTAGTGATTTGCTTATATGGACTTGAGTAATCCTTTTGGGGTTGAGTTAGGCTCAGATGTTATATGTTTAGAGGCGGCTTTGGTATCATAAGTAACATTACTTTGATACGAGAATAATTCGTCCCAAAAGTAAACTATTTAGATCAATAGTGAATTTGGATAGGTGCAACTCTCCAAGCTGCAACAGATGAACTTCCAAATTGAATAGGAATTTATCTAAAAGAAATCTCTAATAACAGAGTGTAGATCGTACTACTTGTAAACAAAAATCTTTATTCACGTGTAAATTGATTAATGCAGGTTTCAGAGGGTTCTGAAACTACTATCTCTATTTTTCTGCTACCTCCCACCAATACAGGTAGTGGGTAGCGTAGCTAGGAATTTTATGAAGGGTGTCCAAATATTATATAAGTAATTTTATTTTTTTTGATGAATGGATGCGTTGAAAAAATTAAAATTGAACTACATAATATTAATA
>NW_006240916.1:0-905 GCF_000226075.1 Solanum tuberosum
CCTAAAAACCTATATAAAAGCCTTAACCTAAATCCTTCAACCTAAAAAATCCTTAAGACCTAATCCCTGAATCAAAAACACAAATCCTAAACTCAAACCCCTAAGAGACACTAAACCCTGAACCTTAAGAAACCCTAAATCATACTAACCCTATAAAATCCCTCAAAACCATTTAAAACCCATACAAAAACCTAAGCTCAAAATTCTAAAATATAGAAATATATAAACCCTAAATCTTAAAAACACAAAATACCCTAACCCCATAACTCTAAACCCTGAAAAACCCTAACAAACACTTAACCCTTAAAGCCCCTAAAGAACCCAAAACCCCTATAAAGACCTAAATTGTATATGCTCAACCCTAAAACACAAAAAAATAAACCAAGCTGAAAACTCTAAACCTATAAGAACATAAATAACCATAACCTTAAAAGCTTGAAACACTAAAAATCTAAAAAAAAACCATAACCTAAAACCCTAATCCTAAAAAAACTCTAAGCTAAAACCCTAAGCCCTAAACTAAAACCCAAAATCCTTAACCTAAAACTCTAAGAAACCCTCCCTAAACCTTAAGAAACTCTAAATCCTATCAATCCTAAAACCATTTAAAACCCATATAAAACACCACGCTCTAAACACTGAATCCTAAATATCTGTAAACCCTCGACCTAAAAACCACAAAAAAACAATAAGTTCAAAACCCTAAACCCTAAAAAACCCTACCAAATACTTAACCCTTAAAAAACCATAAATCTAAAAAAACTCAAAGTTGTAATCCCTATAAAACCCTAAATCATATATGCTAAACCCTATAAAACACAGAAAACCCTAAGCCCTAAACCCTAAAACAACAAAAACCAGAAAATCTTAGATAAAACCCTTAACCTAAAAAACCCAAAGCCCTA
>NW_006240916.1:1127-2363 GCF_000226075.1 Solanum tuberosum
TCCTAAACTCAAACCCCTAAGAAACACTAAACCCTAAACCTTCAGAAACCCTCAATCCTACTAACCCTATAAAATCCCTAAAAACCATTTAAAACCCTGACCAGACATAAGATTTAAGCCCTGAATCCTAAATATTTGTAAACCCTAAACTTACAAACACAAAAAACCCTAACTGTAAATCCTAAACCCTAAACACCCTAAGAAACACTTAAACCCTAAAAAATCCCCAAAACCCATTAAGCTAGAAAAAATCTAAGCTATAAACCCTATTAAGCCCAAAATCGTATATGTTAAACACTAAAAAGACAAAAAAAACATAACCTCGAAACCCTAAACCAATAAAACCCTAAGAATCCTAAGCCTAAAAAATCCAAAGCCCTAAACCCTAAAAACTTAGATAAAACCCTTAACATAAAACCATAGACCATAAAAAATCCTATGCCCTAATCCCTAAACCCTAACCTAAAATCCTAAATACTAAACCTAAAACTGTAAGAAATCCTAAACCCTAAACCTAAAAATCCTAAAAAAGCTTAACCAAAAAACCCAAATCCCTAAGCCCTAAAAACCTAGATAAAAGCCTTAACCGTAAAAAGACCTAATCCCTGAATCCAAAACCCAAATCCTAAACTCAATCCCCTAAGAAACACTAAACCCTGAACCTTAAGAAAACCTAAATCGTACTAACACTATAAAACCCCTAAAAACAATTTAAAACCCCTACAAAAACCTAAGCTCTAAATTCTAAAATATAGAAATCTATAAACCTTCATTCTAAAAAACACAAAATACCCTAAGCCATTAACTCTAAACCCTGAAAATCCTTAACAAACACTTAACCCTTAAAATCCCTAAACAACCCAAAATCCCTATAAAGCCCTAAATCGTATATACTAAACCCTAAAACACGGGAAAAAAAAATAAGCCGAAAACTCTAAACCTATAAAAAACCTATATAACCATAACCTTAAAAGCTTGAAATACTAAAAATCTAAAAAAAAAACCCATAACCTAAAACCCTAATCCTAAAAACACTCTCAGCCTAAACCCTAGTTCCTAAACTAAAACCCAAAATCCTTAACCTAAAACCCTAAGAAACCCTCCCTAAACCTTAAGAAACTCTAAATCATATCAATCCTAAAACCATTTAAAACACCATGCTCTAAACACTGAATCCTAAAAATCCGTAAATCCTAGACCTAAAAAGCACAAAAAAACCCTAAGTTCAAAATCCTA
>NW_006240917.1:0-2358 GCF_000226075.1 Solanum tuberosum
AAAGAAGGGAACATTTTATTATCAATTGTTGAGGTCATGTTCTTTTCATAAGAGTAATTTGATGAAAGAGGAACGGGTAGAGAGAATGTCAAGACCCAAGGGTACCCCCTAGATGTAACACGGCGTACTCGACCCCGAAGGGGCATACAAGCCCTTAGCATTTCATAAACATAAGTAATATAAATGATGCGGAATTAAAACTTTTAACAATCGAAGTCTTTTCATAAAATTAAAATAGAAGTCTAGACATTGTCTCATTTACCATCTAATACAATCGAATATCAAGAAGGGTCACAGCCATATACAACAGAGTCTCAAAAGGAAAAGTAGGAGAAACTAGAAGGAATAACTCTTGTCCTCGAACCATGAGGACTCACCAAAGCAAGGAGAGAATCAACCCAAGTTTTCTACCAAAGGAGAGCAAATCTCAACAACCGAGACCTACACTTATAAAAAAATGTAGAAAATATGGGTTAGTACTGTAACATTCCGGAAAGTTGTAGACTAAACTAGTGATTAACCTAAAACGAGTAGGCTAAGTTATAGTTTGAAGTTAGAGTTAGAGCCTTAAAGATACCTTAAAATTCATGGTTTGGTGTTAGGAGGTCAAGGCCTAAACCCCAAGGACCAACCTTGAGTCCTTGAGGAAAGGACCCTTAGGAAAAGGACCCTTAGGGTTTCCTGGCACTACCCACGAGAGGTTTCCACACCACGTGGATCAACCCACGCCCTGTAAGGGGGATACGTGGGTAAAGCCCTTGTGGAATCTGCCTAACGCAGTAGCCACGGGATGGACCCACGCCTCGTGGATGGGTCCACGCAACGTGGCCTGTCTCCGTAGGTCGAGGCCCCAAAAGTCTAGTCCCAGAAAGGAACCACGGTTGACCAGCACGGGCCATGGTCCCACCCACGGTCCGTGGGTCCCCAGTCATGGATCACCCCTGAAACTGCCTTTTTGGCAGTTGAGTCTAGGGTTTCTTTGGTAATTTCCTTATTAATTAATGGTTATGTGGCATCAATTTAAGCTTATTTTAAAGGACAATATAAGAATTTTTCCCACCTAAAATAACCCATCTAAAGTCATATTCATAAATCCCCAAAACCAAATCAAAACCTCTCCAAAAATTTCTCTCTCTAAAACCTCCATTGAAGAAGAAGAAGAAGAAGTCAAGGTCTAGGGCTCAAGAACTCACCTTTTCTCCCCAAGTTCATGAAGAATATTCAATTAAGGTATGGTTATTTTGTTTCATGGTTAACTTTTCATCAATGAAGCGATAAATTCTCAATTTCAAAGTAGATGAAATCTCCAAAAACTTAGGGTTTCTATTCCAAGCCATGGATTCTTTGTCAAAACATTTTCATTGATATAGTTATTATATATTATGAATGAATTTTTGATTATAATAGTTTTTATGAGAAAATCCCCCATGAATCCATGTATTCCCCTAACCCTAGTTTGTGACTTGTGAATTGGGTGAATTGTAGTAATCATGAAGTTGTGCTTTTAGTAGTTTGGTTCATTTAATCATGTCACCATACATATATCATGTAGTAATCCTAGATTCATTGGTTGAATGTTATCTATAGACTTGAAGGGAAAAATATGAGAATTGACTATATGTGTGAGACTTGTGTGTATACAATTTGATTGCTTTGAAAGTAAAGGAACTACATTATAATCTAATTGTTGTGTTGATTGGATGATTATCCTCATATACACACTTAGGTATGAATAGATTACAATGTGAAAGGTTTGTCACATGCAATGATTCTTAGATTTGAAAACTAGTCTCACCTATTAAATCTAGGAGCTTTAGAATGAGTTTGTTGGATTGAGTGCCAAGATAATATTCTTCCTTAAATATCACTATAAGTTAAGACTTAATATGAACTCAATGGGAATGAATTCTTAGCACTGAGAGGATATGATTATGAGATGGGAGCTTCTACACTAGTTGAGTTCGGCTTCCTAAATGGGTTCCATTAACACAAGTTGAGTCCGGGTTCCCAAAGTAGTTGTCTCATGAAATGGAAACCTTCTACCATAGTTTAGTCCGGATTTCTAGAGGCAATCTCCTTATCCCATAAATTATGTGCCCACATAGGTGTTTAGATAGTGGATCCACGTAAGCTAAGAGTTTTAGTTCTGCCTTAGGCAAGTAGGACAACCCCTTTTCGGTGTGGGATAGACACCAGATTCCATGATTTGGATCTCATGGTCTATGTTAGTTAAATCTTATCCCACTATGATAGAATGAACTAGAATTTGATTTATGAACTATAATCACTTAATAAGTTTTCCTCAGTGTACGTGGATAGGATTATGGGATCTTATTCATACAATGCACAAGGTTTCTT
>NW_006240918.1:0-2356 GCF_000226075.1 Solanum tuberosum
GGATATTATTTATGTGATTAATTTTTTTTTGAACCCCGTTGATGAAAATCCTTCCTCCGCCACTGCAATCAACGTGTACAACTGTTAACTGTTATAGAGTTGATTGTACCACGTTGTTCAACCTGTTCAACTATAGTAGGTACATCATAATGAAAACTTACCCTAGCCTCCTTGGATGCGTAGAGAATGAAAATGGTGATGTAAATGGTCTCAACAATGCAACCAAAGGAGTTGATGGAGACAAGAAGAATGGCGTTTTTCTTGATAAATGCATAATACATCCATAACATCGATGAAAATAGTGCTACCACGTAAGGTACTGATTGATAACCCATCGTTGATTTTTCTTTGCAGATTCGTCGGAATGCTGGCCTGAAAAATCAGTACAATTAAACATTTAGTATCTGTCTAAGAAAAATACTAAAATTCTCTTTGTTTGAAATAATGAAAGGTGATTAGTTACTTACACTGGAGCTAAGAAGACCAATATGGAGATAACGTTTCCTGTAACATACAACGGAAAAAAAATAAAAGGGTTAGTGCTCTCTTATTCCGTCTGTCCACTTTATATGACTTACTTTCCTTTTTAGTTAATCTAAAAAAGAATGACATAAGGAAGGTTTGTCATGCAATATACTCATGAGAATATATATGCAATGGACAATGTGAATATATTGTATTAGCTAAGAATAACTATAGTTTGGTTACAAAAAAACTTAGCAAGGGCATTTTTGCAACAACTTTTTAGGAAAGAATAGAAACAAACATGTGAAGCTTAGCTTACCTAAGACTCCAAACACGAAGAGCCATGGATGGTGGAGGTCAAATAAGGCCATGTTGATTGTGATTAAGTTATTGAATGATACAAATGTATTCAAATTTGGGAAGAAAGGATTTATTTAGGGTCTCTCGAGAAACCTTGCTCTTTTTCTTTCTCACTTAGCTTGTATAAAAGATAGAAAATCCCACAATTTCATGCAAAAGGGGAGAGAGTATTTATAATAGGGGAAATTGTGGTTTGTGCATATAACTCAATTATCATCTACGTTGCATGACAAGTGGAGGGTTAGTAGGTGGCGTACGATAAAATCATTCACCCAAAATAATGGATTTTTTTTTCCTCACGTGCTCTACCTATGCGTGCCAATCATACAAATTAATTACTATACTCAAATTAATATTATTACCATCAACGTGTTAGGCTTATTGTAGTACTATTAGAGAAATTCTTAAACCCCACTTTATTCTATTTTTAGGATTTTCATTCACACCCAAATCAATCGATTATAGCTAGCTAGGCTTTTAATTTGATTAATCACACTTAATCAATCCATTACGTCTCACTTCCAAACTAATTTAGAATGATTATATAAAATACGTATGTATTCATATTATTTTATTCTATATGTACTACGTACTTTTGTGCTAGCCGTCCGTCTACTTCTTTCATTTTACGTACAAGTTCATATTTACAAATTAAAGTTGCTATTGAATCAAAACAAGAAAAGGGGTCTTCTAGACTGTTCTATTCAATTATATTACATAATAAATTAAATAGTATTGTCCTACAAATGTTTTGAAGTAGACCCTATAATGTAGGGCTATAATTTTGCGTAGATGAGAGATATTATTATTAACAATTATTGCGTATATACTATACTATACTAGTGTTTTCTCGATCGACTCCTCGTTGCTTATGTCTTTTTGCCCATGAAATATGAATGATTTTTTACGTTACAAAAAAAAGCCTTATTTCCTGTAACGCATTAGTTCTTTATTCCCTTTTTATTTAATATGTACATAACCAAAACCCCTTATTGCTGTTAGTCTGTTTAATTCATTAAAGATGAAGAGAGCATGATTTTGCACTTTGTTGTATTAAAGGTATTTTAAACCCTTTAATTTGGGATTCTTCTTTTCTCTTTTTAGCTAAAATTCCAACGGTTTATGGATGATTATAGGACGAGTCCAAATTCTAAATGACGTAAATAATATGAAAAGCTAGCCACCTTTCATTCCCATTTCTCCTTTTGTTGTGTTGTCTTTATATAAAATATATGATGATTGGAAGAATGGTAGCTAGCTATAGCTTGTTGGCGGCCATATAGATGGACACCTGTTTTCCTTTACGTAACCTATTATAACTATCTTTTTACCAAACAATCATTGAACAACAAAGGAAAATATCATAATTTACTTTCCCTTCCGCCCATCCATACATTTTATATTTTCTCCGTCCCTAATTACTTGTTCAATTATTATTTTTACTTATCTCATTTGACAAATCAAGAAACGACAATTTTTTTTTACTTAATATACTTTCAATTAATTAATTTTGAAAAAGGTAGAACTTCTT
>NW_006240919.1:0-2353 GCF_000226075.1 Solanum tuberosum
TCCTTAGAAATCATCTGGTTTCTTTCTGTTCTCTTTCTCTCCACTTGTCCTGCTTTCTCTTTTGGGTATAATTTTGGGTGCACAACAAAACATTGTTCCTCATTGTGTCCCTGAATCATACATTTTTAACAATACTTTGGCACATAATCGTATTTGATTTTGATCCACTTCTCCAATACCTCCTCATTCTTCATCCTCATCCTAATTTTAATCCACTTTGGGAATTCTTTCAGTAAATCTACCTCGACCTTTACTCTTGCACAACTTGGCCTCGTTTGATTCATCGTTCTCATCGTTGCCATGTCCACTTGTAGTGAATTTTCCACTGCTGCCGCAAGTGAAAATACGACATCTTCTCCAAAAAAAACGAGATCCAAGCAATTGTTGTTGTCGTTTCCTCTTCAAGATTAAACATTGGATCCCATTTCAAATTTCTCATTGGGAATGACTAGTTGTTTTGAGTAATGTAAAAAACTGGCTTGGATAGGAGATGCACATAATCCTACAAAAGCGTCGCTCTTATTAACACATGCCTATTGCTAAGCAAACCGATATTACACTCACCCTTTTGTTCTCATTGTTTAGGTATCAACTTTATAAGATCTTGTATATCCGGCCATCCGTACGAAAACTTCCCATTCACCGCATATTCTTGATTGTCGTTGACGATCATCTGATTTACTTCTTCTACATCCCATATTACTTGAGGTTCTCCATGCAAATACGAAATTGATTTTTGTTGTAATGGTTGTTTGTGATGTTTCTTCAGACACAGTGCAGCAGTGTATGAAGGTCCAGATGGAATTACCAGCCGACCTGCCTCAGCAGGAGGTCGGCCTCCGGCCGTGGCGGCAATCAGAAAAGGAAAAATAGGGTTTTATGGTTTTTTTGGTTTTAATCGGTCTAAAAAAATCATTTTTCTTATATTTTGCACCATTTTCATAATTTATTCAATATCAACATGATGTGTTGTGATGATTTACCTTATCAGATGTATTTCATCTTTTATATATAGCTTCAATTTTTTCGTTTTCCAAATCATTTAGATATTATCTTCGTATCCTTGATTTCATCACTACGATTTAATTCAATCTCTAATATATCTAGGGGTAAGACCATATACACCATATTCGATTTTAAATTCTAGAATTCTAGAAGCTCTATTATTTTCTTGAGTAACACCAACAATTAACTCTTCTAACTATAGTATGAAGCCCAACAGTCAGGTTTGATCCTCCGTGAGCAACCCGACCGATATATACCCCACAAAGAAAATTAGATTGTGAAATGAGAAACTATATCCAACAATCAGTATATCCAACAATCACTTGTCAAAATCGTTTCTAAAATTAAAATAATAGAAATAAATGAAACAAGTATGATAAATTTTTGCACCAAAATAAATACTTGACTCAAATGGTAGCATAATTTCTCTTGATTAATTAATAATGATATTTAATCCTTCATACTTTTGATCATTGAGTTACCTAATAAGTCAAAATAGTAATAAAGTAATAAACTATTAACTAACTTGTATTAAACATTAATGAATGATAACAACTAATAAGTATTATTGTAATAATAATAATTTTGCTAGCATTTTAAGAGAAATAATAAATTAATAACTAATAATAACAAGTTATATAAGTAATATTATAATAATAATAATAAGAGAAATTGGTCTTACCCCCCACCCCCAAACCTATACCCGAAATCTCAACTACACACTTCAACTTTACGGATGTCCTATCACCCCTGAACTATTTAAAAATGAAATAAATAACCCCTTAAACTCTATAACCACTCATGTGTCTTGTGGTGAAACACACGCACTTGACAAGTGTTTTTCACCAATTAATCTTTTTTAATTATTTTTTCTCCTACTTCTTTATCCTTTCTTCCTCATTTCTTTTTCAACCTTAATTCTTTGTGAAATTATCGATTTAAAATAATATTGAGGGATTTGAATCCAACTTGGGAGAATTTATTTTTTTTGTTGAAGATTTAATTACCTAGTGTAGTTGTAGAGAAATGTAGACTTGCCGCCAACTCTGTCCTTTTCTTCAACCCCACCGCTAAAAAGATCGATATCACCGCCCCCATTTCCCCCACTACCTCCACGACCCCTAAATGTTTTACTAGGAATAAACTATGAGCTAATCCTTTCAGGTTAACTTCCACATTATCTCTTAGTTATAGGAGTTTTTTTTTCAAAAAAAGATGAGGTATTTTGAATAGAGATCTAATCCTTGGTTTCCGCCTTTATCACCTTCCATCTCTTCACCATTAACTCTTTCACTTTCTTCACCTTTACAAAGTTTTAATCCAAAAAATATTTGTTGTCTTGTCAATG
>NW_006240920.1:0-2351 GCF_000226075.1 Solanum tuberosum
ATTCCCCATCTCCTCATATGCATTATCTTACACAATTATTATTTATAATATTACTCATAATTTTTCTCTTATTTGATATCTAAATGTCTGTAGATTCTATATGCCATTCTTTTTTATTATTATATTTTCTAAAAAAATTTATAGGATGATTTCTACAAAATGATGAATGCTATTGAAGTTACGTTTCGATGACTAATTGAAGTTATGATGATTGCGGAAGATTTATATTTATTCCAGTCAAAGCTTCAAGATTAAGAAGAGGTTGATTGATTATATATGATAATAAACATGTTTGATTATTTTAATTTTTCTTCTATTTTTTCAGTTTAGAGTATTTTCATATATTGTAATATACATATCCAAAAAAATTGCACTTGACAATCAATAATCAATTATTCATTTTTATTTGATGTTTTTTATTCTTTAAATTTTTTGCCTTAAAATTTGAACATGTTACAACGATATCACTTAATTCTTTATTCTAAAAATCAACAACTTATTTCGTAGGTTGAAATTTTTGGAATTGTTTCAGACCTCATTCTCACCTAACAATTACAAAGTCGACAAGGAATGGATGAACAAACTATACTCCTTCAAGTTTAGATAAACAAATGAAATGATACATCTATAAATTATTTATTACTAATTTCGCTTGCCTTTTATTTATTTATTTAGTGTTGTATTTTGTTGAGTTTAATGGATAAAAGAGGTCAAAACTGTCATATATATGTACCACAAAAATTAATACATAGATTAATTAATATTCAAAAGCATTTTTTATTAAAAAATAAATATTGATAATTGTTTTAGGTTTGCCAGTTTTATTATAACATTCAAATTTTGTTAGTTACATATATATTTTTATGTATCTCTTATAACTCCATAAAAAATTATATTCAAATAAAATTTAAAAGTGTGTGTTATGTAAGGAGAGAAACAGGGAGCGTTGTTATTTTTGTTTTATATTAGTGATATTTAGATTTAGCTTATCACTACTCCCTCCATTCCATATTAACTTAAGCTTTGAGCCCTTTTCCATTTTTCAAATTAACTTAAATTTTCAATCTTCAAGACTATTTTTTAAAATATTCTTCCAATTTTACCCTTTAAGTTAGTATTGGAATTAGTTATTATAATTAATGTTTAGTTATTTTTGACAATAATTAATAAGGGTAAAAATGGAAAATTATGTTCAATTTATGTCCTAACCTACTTTTCTTAAAGGGTGTGAAACACCTCAAAGTTTAAGTTAATATGGAATGGAGGGAGTATTTAATTAATATTTCTAAAAAGTTAAGATATCTGATCAAGTATGAAACCTTTATTTTAATTTTATTGCAGTTTCAATATATTCTAATATATCTATATATATATATATATATATATATATTTAAAAAAAGATACTTTAAAAAATAAATATTTAGATTATAATGTAAGAGTATTAAGAGAATTATTCTTAAAAAAATAAACATTGTTATTAAAAAAGAAGTACTACCTTTTATATTAAAGTAAGGGCAAAAACATTAGAATACGTCAAGTGACTCCTTTCCGGATTAAATAAGGTTGAAAGTGTGAAATTTCAGTTACCACTTTTCGTCCACGATAAATATTTAAGATAATATTGCTAAAATTTAGTAATTACAAATGTATAATTATCTATTTATTTTGTTTTAAGAAAATAAGTGGTAACTATATATATATTAAAAATTAAATATTTAGATTATAATGTACGAGTATTTAGGGAACTATTCTTAAAAAAATAAATCCAAAAGTTTATAAAATAGAATAAAAGACTTAATAGAAGATTACCCTTTTTTTTCATCTCTCAAATTTTTATTTTGCACTAAAAATAGTTTATTTTTATGTGGTATAATATTAATTTGATTATAGTGTTTTTTAATTAATTATTGAAATTCATTTTTTGTGAATTCTTATTTTATGAAATTAAATTTGATATGAATATAGTCTTAATTTGTAGGACTGAACGAGAGAGGAGTGTGCTAAAAATGTTGCAACATGCTTTACAAATTATATTCAGATTTTTACTAAAAGTAGAGTCAATATTTTTAATACTAGGTTTTAGATTGATCTATGAACTTAAATTTTAATTAATTAGCACAAATATCAATTCAACACACATCTTATATGCTAATACTTCATTATACTAGGAAAATGAGAAGTTTTTAGAATAATATTTGGTGTCTTGATTATACACACACATATAGTACTTCTCTTACTCAATAATAATTCATATTAGTTATTTTTAAATTAAAAAAATATTATATTTTAGAAAATTCGCGCAACGCGCGAGCACGTATACTAGTATATTACTATATATAATAAGTGGGAAT
>NW_006240921.1:0-2350 GCF_000226075.1 Solanum tuberosum
TTTGTTAAAGAATTACTTAAAATTAACATGATATAAATATTTTTAAAATTTAATTTTTTTATAAAGATAAAGATCAATAATTAAATATTTGAATGATCTATTTTAAAATTAAAAAATAATTAAAATTCTTTATTTAAATAAAACAGGAATATATTTTAAATCGTGCATAAGTTAATATCATATTAAATTAAAAAATTATGATATTTAATCCGCGCAACGCTCGAGCACGAATATTAGTTGATAGTTTTAAAATTCAACATAAATTTGTGTCATAAATAAAATATTTCTCAGTATTAATAATTGATAAGAATAAATAGCATGTGCTATTTTATTCGAAAATTCCTTTGGCTTCTTGATAAGAGAAAGATGTAAATCATGAGCAAAAATTGAAGAATTTTTTTGTAACTTTCTTTAAGTTTTGGAACAATTTACTTATTATGAATTATGAAAAAAAATCTAACAATTCAATTATTTTAAAATGGAGTGAATATCATACTCAATATGCAAAAACAAAACACTCATTGTCACAACATAATTGAAAATTATAAAAAATACATTGATTATGAGAGTTTTAATTCATAATTTCTTTCTTTATCATTTTTTTTTCTCGTATAAAAACAATATACAACCTTTTAACGAAATTATCTTCTTGAAAACTTATTTTGCACGTGTCTTTTTTCTTCTTGCAACTTCTTGCTATGTAAGAGTAATAGATAAAACAAATCCTTACCAATGAGGCAATGACTAAATTTTTTTAAAACTTCTAAAATTACTAATAATTTTCAAAATTGTAAGTATTATATTTAAATTATAATTTTTTATATTTTAAAACTGATTAATCATTCTTAATCAAAATGTAAAAAATTCTATTTTTTAAACAAATTTAGATAATCACAAACACCCACAATTTGCTCTCTCTCTCTATATATATATACGATTCTTATTAGAGTCACATAAAATACATGAATGAATATATCTATAAATAAAAATCAATTAGAGTGTAAAAAACAAATTAAATAGGCACAACACAAATACTAAATTTTCAAGTATAAGAATTATTAAATTTAATACTTGAATTTTGTGTGAAGAAAAGAAAGCAAATAGACTGAAAAAAGCATAATGATCATAATCTGAAGTTGCATATGTATGAATAAGTATAAAAAAAACTACAAAAATTAAAAAGTAATGAAGTTATACAACATGTAATTAACTTTGATTATTTAAAATATAATATAATATATTTTAAAAGGTTAAAAAATTAAAAAGTAGTGGAATTATATAACATGTAATTAACTTCTTAATTATTTAAAATATAAAATATTTAATTTATAGAATGTACGTATATGTATATATTTTCTTAAATAAATAAAGGAAAGATACTTAATAACTTCTTCAAGAAAAGTTTATAATTTCATAAAGCAAGTAACTTAGATAAAACTTAGTGCATTTCTGAAACATTCAAGCACATTGGCAAAAATTTATAAATATTCAACCTAAAGTGAATTCATATTCAATGTTCAAAATAAAAAAAAATTCATAGTCACAACATAACAAAAAATATATAGATACATTCGTTTTGAAAGTTTTCAATTTCTTTTCTCATGATTTATTTATCATTTTTCCTATGTATAATACCTTAAAATAAACAATATATATTTCTTAACAAAATAGGAAGAAAAAGCACAAATGCTCCAAAAAGTGATTTTTTTTCCGAACAATTACCAGAAAAATTGTTCAATATTGCAGATTATTTACAACAAACTCCTCTTGCTTGAGATATGAATTGCTCACTCAAATAATTTAATTCTTCTTGATTTCTCTCAATTTTCATTTGACTGACTTGATTATGCTCATAAATTTGTGTCTTTCTTTTTTAAAGGGGTAAAAGATGTTTTTTTGGAAATGGTTACACTGAATGGGGAGGGAATCATCCACTTGTTTAAATATTTAATCACTAACTGCTCCTTTTATTTTGGGATAGAAGTGAAAAGTTAACGTGCAGTTAAAATATTTTTTGATTATATTTTTGATTATTTATAAATGTGCAGTTATTTAAAAATTTCAGATTTATAATCTTTTATAAATTGAACGTAACTACTTATGTTTTAAAAACGTAAATAATTAGTATTATTGTAATTCCTAAATTTTAGCATCACCATCTTAAGCATTTATCCTAAAAAAGAAATATTTCGAATCTTTCTAAAATCTATTTTTGACTGACCTTCACGTAGTCACGTTACTTTTTTAATATTTTATATTCTTTTGTCTTTCTTGTAAAAAATGGAATTTCTATTTTAAAATTTAATTTAAATATATACTTCCTTTGTCCCTAATTACTTGTCCACTTTTC
>NW_006240922.1:0-560 GCF_000226075.1 Solanum tuberosum
TGCTTCGCGGAACTTCTCGGCGATGCGCCGACTGCTTTTTTTCTCTGCCGACTTGATCCTCTCCTTCAGGGCTCAGCACACTAGAACAAAAGGTGATGTAAGACCCTTCGGCGACTCGCCAAGTGGACTCGGCGATCCTCAAGCCTTCATTTCTTCATTCTTCTCAACCTTTTCGTTCATTTTTACGATGTAGTGTCCATGCTTTCCTTCAAACATCAAATACCTGAAACTTAAGGGTTTTCATCAGATATTGAGATAAAATGAGCATTTGAGGACACAATTGCTATTAAAATATAGCCCGGAATGAGTCCAATTTATGGACTCATCAACACCCCCAACATAAACTTTTGCTTGTCCTCAAGCAAACTCGAGTTCAGTCGTTCAAAAAGGGTGTCTCTAACAGTGCTACACAAGAATCAATCATGAATGCATACAATAATACTCAATTTACTTATGCAAAGATCAATTGTGTATTCAAAGATTCAAGTTGTGACATACCATTACCAAAGATTCCCAAGCTTGCAATACTTGCTTCAAATGCAAGTTCAAGATCAACTATA
>NW_006240922.1:1379-2349 GCF_000226075.1 Solanum tuberosum
CTCATCGTAGCCGTGCATTCATGTTCGTTCGATTGAGAGCACTATTCAAGGCATCGGTATTGATCGGGACCGAGACTTAAATTTTGCAAAAGAATAGCCACATTCAACAACATATAAAGGGTGGCTAAAGTGTGCGAAAAATTCAAAATTTTTTGGAAGGGTCAAAATCATTTTGCAATTTAAAATAAAAGGAGCCACAAGCTCAAACATTCACAGAAAACAATATTTAACACAATTTAAATAGAACAGCCCAAATATAAACAAAAAACACAAACAAAAGTAGCACACAAAAAGTGTGGGCCTCACCCCACCACAAATAAAAGCAATTTGTCCTCAAATGCAAATAACAAAATGTCCAGAATGTGAATTAAAGAAAGACAGAGAGGGAGGTAAAGAGGTGATCCTGGCTAATTGGTCGCTCCATTTGTCTGGGCTTCAGTGCCTGGAGTGACCCCAGAAGGACCAGCTCCACTGGATCCAGCAACAGGTGCTAAGGAAGCTTGCACAGCAGAATCTATCATAATTGCTTCCGTCTCGGTCAAGTATTCATCTGCAGCTCCCTCAGTCTCTTCAAGCATCTCTTCATCAGTTTCTGCTTCTGACTCAGGATTAACTATCTGCTTCGCTCTATCCCCATGTCCTGTGGTGGTCTGAGGCATTTCGGGGACATCTGGAATTTCCACTGTTCCAAAGATCATGGACATATCGGTGGACTTTAGTTAGTCCACATCTTAGCTCTGCAATGGCGGCCTTTAGGGCTGTCACCTCTTCTGTGGCTCCTTGGTCGCGCTCACACACTACTATCCTGGCTGCTAGATCATCAATAGTAGTGCTCAGTGGTTTCAACAACATCATTGAGGGTAGCCTGAATCATGCCTGGAATGGAGCTTTCTATGTTGGCAGCCCGACAATTAGCAGATTGGGCAAGCTGTCCCATCTGGATCAAGGATGCCTGAGTGATAAGCTCATA
>NW_006240923.1:0-2348 GCF_000226075.1 Solanum tuberosum
GGGTGGTCATGATTATATTGGGAACTAATGACTTCATAATGAGTCAAAAGAATGGGAAACAATAAGTCATGGATGAAGAAAGTTTTAATAAGTATACTCGTGTAAAGGCAATTAAGGATTTTAGCGAGAAGGTACGATTAAAAAGGAATCGTGTTGGTTTTGTCAAGATGTGGGTTGGCAAGGTAAGAGATGATTGGTTGTATCAACTTTTTAGCCATTGGAAGGACTTTTTGCATGGTTTGAGTTGTAGCAGTTAAATACTTGTGATTGTAGAAGAGTTCGATGAAGTTTCATTTGAGAAGTTTGACTTAAGGTAAAAGGGAATATGCGGTGGATATTTTGCCAAGAAACTATAATGATAAATGATTTACGGGAAAAACAAGAGTCTTGCGTGATGGATATAAGTTAAGAGATGCGAAGGAATAAGACATCACGCGTGGATCCTTAGTTTGAAGTTTAGGATTGTGTAAATTTCTGCTTTTATGTTAGATATGACAATGCAAGGTGGACTGGTTCAGCACAAATGTATGATGTGTTATCAGCTACTTTCTGAACACTTGGTATTGGTGTTGGTGGTAAACGTTGATGTATGAGGAATTCTGCAGTTTTTGAATTGGTTTGAATTGTTCAGCTTATGGTAGGTGGCTTACGAGTGTCCAACCGGAAGAACTTATAGCTCTACATGGTTATTGAGGATTTTGAACTGGGTTGATAACTCTATTTATGGAATTATCCAGACTGTTGTAACGCGTTACATAGATCCTTGATGGCAAATAGAGGTTGTGTGCTCCTAGTAGACGAAATTATTGGAGTGACCAAGAACTGCTTCAAGTTTCGGCATGAGATATATGATGGTTTGAATAATAGTTGAAGCTGGGTAAGTAAAGGATCGCGTGTAATCGATATTGGTCGTGATTCAATAGTTCTATCTCAATGAAAAGGTACTATGACATTTAGAACTTGGATTATTAGCGATTGGGTGAGACCCATATCGATCGTGGAATGCTTCAATGGAAGGAGGAAGGACCATAATTCAAAATTTTGGAAGCAACGATGTGTTTCTAAGAATGACTGGATACTAGTGGCCGTCTGAGGGTAAAGTAACTGGCCGGTGTGACTATGATGTTCTGGTAAAGGGTAAAGTAACTGGCTGGTGTGACTATGATGTTCTGGTAGTATTGATATTGTGGGCTTTAATGGATTATTGTAAAGAGTATGAGAAAATGGATAAATTGAGTATGTCTATGATTGTTATGAGGCCGGACTGGCTGATTGTGAAGTCAGACGAATTGGGAATGTGTGTTATGGACATCGTGGAAGGGATATCTTGGGTTGTTCAATTTCGATTTTGTATATTCTTATGTGACCACCTACCTCATTTTAGACATGGTTTTGGATTATGATTCTCTGTCTATGTTCAGACGTGTTTTTACTTTTGTGGGTGGGATGCCTAGTGGTGAATCGGATGGACCGATTCATGCTCTCTTGGCAGAATAGAATACTTGTGTAGGTGGGCCGATTCAGAGATAGTGGGTTCGATGTGGTATTGGGGTGGTGGAAGGTTTTCGGAAGTTCTACAAGTGTCATCTTGCTTTTGGAAAGGTATAGAGAGGCTACCGTATATGGCTACAGTTGTTGGCTATTTTGGTATTTATCTTGCCCCTGTATGCATGGTTCAACTAGGTGTGGTTCGATGCTTAGGTGGCCCGTGGGCCTAGTTCTTCCGTTGCTGGAGTTGTCTACAATTACGGATCCTACTTCACTGTTTTGGTGGCATCATTAGAGGTTTATATGCTTGGATGAGTCGATCATCAGTTGGATACTTGATCATTTCTATCTGTGGGTTAGATAAGCGTGATTATTCCAAGATGGGTGCTCGATGGATATGCATCAGATTAGTATGACTCAGACTTGTGGAAATGTGGTAATAAGAATGGAAATTTTTTTCTGGAGTCGGTGAGGGTTCGTGTGTTACGAGAGCTTGGTGACTGATTTAGGTTCATCCTTGATTTTTCTGTGGTTATTGATTCCGAAATTTTCTCTTGTGGTTACATGACTAGGGGTTTGTCATGGTAAATATGTTGTGGTTTTGAGATCTTAGATTCAGATTCAGTCTTTGAGTTAGTCGGTGGTTTGAAATAACCCTTTGAGGGTTAAGTTGTCAAGATTGATTTGGGAATCCTTTTTATGGATTTTTTGGATAAGGTTTAAGAATGGGTCCGTTTGGAGTAGTAATTATTGAGTTCGGAAATTTCACCACGGGGTTGATAGCGTTGAGTATTTTTGTCTTCTTCTACTTTATGTTCGAGGAAGAACATGATTTTTAGTGGTGAATAATGTAATGACCC
>NW_006240924.1:0-2348 GCF_000226075.1 Solanum tuberosum
TTAAAGATCTTTAAGTCATTCATACAAAATCTTAAGTTAAATTAAAAGACAATTAATTTATTTTAAGAAACTTAACAATTTCATCCTATTCAAGCGTTTGAGTCAAATAATCAACACAATCACTTATGCGTGGATTTGAAAGCTAATACTAACTATGAAAGAACATGAATAATTCTCAAGTTAGCTTTGAAGCTTAGATTGCCTAACTTAAAAAAAAAAGTTTTGAAAATTTAAATACTTGAGTAAAATGAGTAACAAAATAGAAAAACTTCCCCAAGGATTCATCTAAATTAAGAAAATGAGTTAACAAACAACGATAAGAGAGAAAGAGAAACTAAACCTAACAATATAAGAATAAACAAGAAAAGAGAAAACTAGGCATTTCGCCTAACTTTCAGCCTTTATTTGGCTGCTGCAAACTGCTGCTGTTGTGTCCAAATTGGATATTTAAGTCCAAAGCTTCTGTTTATGTAATGGATTTGGCCCAATATCTTCGTGCAAATTGTTGTTGGTAGGACTTTTTAAGTCCGAAATGTTATTACTAGCCCTTTAGGGGGCTGCTGCTCCCTGCTTTGTTTGAATTCTCAACCCAATAAACTAAGCCTTCCTTTCGTAACTTGGTAGAGGTTTGACTCGAAAAGAAGAGAAGTATGCAAGATGCGGAGTCCAATTTGACTCAATGGGAGAGTGTTCATGCAAAGAAGATGAAGAAAAAAAAATTAGCAAGTGATTTAATAAGGCATAAGAGAACAATAAACCTTAACTACATTTTTAACCTCATCAATAAAGATAACATGTAGGAATTAGATGACCTCCAACCAAATTACTCCCTAATAGGATACACTTCTTATTTTCACAATGATCAAACAAGTAACCAATCAGTTAATCACATGGCTAGTTTTCTATGAATCACAACTCAACTCTACAATATAAAATATTAGCAACAGTGATTTACTTTGAACAAAAACTAAAATGAAAGGATTTCTGGAAAATTATGAAGAGAATTAGGAGATTGATTTAAGACAGACAGGCAACAACTTTCGGTAAAACAATGATCCCAAGAAAAGTCTCAGGCATAAATGGATGTCTTAGGAAATCATATCTAACTTTCGACAGCAAGTGGGGGAAAGCTATTACAACAAAAAATACTACAAATCATGAAGAAAACAGAGAATAATGACATTGCTACTGGGTAGAACAGTGAAGCAACTAACGACAGTGGGCAGCCGAGTATAGTAACAAATAAACGGGGGATTTCTAACCCATATGCTAACGAATAACATTCAACTAACTACTTCTGATCACACCAAGAAAAGACTTGAAGCAGATTCATGCATAGCTATAAGCTTTGAGCAAATAAAAAGCTATTTTACATTCATGTTTAGACTAAACTGATTGCTCAAAGAATTAGGAATTTGCCAATATGACACATAAATTATAGGAAAAGTCGGACATCAATAATATTATTTAATTTTCCCACAATATACAAATTCTAATGGCTGGTGAAGCAAGATATATAAAGAAATCACAGCTTAGGCAAAGTTACGCATACATATAATAGAAACTAATTATGAAAACAAAAAACTCAAAAATAATGAAAAGGGTATTACTAGCTAATACCCATCAACAAAATGCTAACATAAAGAGACTAAAACACAGCTAAAACACATACAGGACTAAGAATACATAACCCGAACAAAACTAGAAATTAAAGGGAAACAAAATTAATGAGAGAATTTACCTCTTTCCGGGCAGCGAACCGGACAACGAGTTTGACGGATGCGATTCCACCACTTCAACTCGAACATCCACACAAAAAACGTTTAAAATTTTAAACTACGGAACCAAGAATTCCCAAAATTTTAGGATACTCTTTGGTCTCCAAAAATGCCCTTTTTTGAACAATAAGGAGAAGGGCTTTTTTATAGCACCCAAAATCTCCAAATTCTGAGAATATTTTCGATGTGGGAGTAATGCAAAAATCCAAAATTCCTTATCAGATGAGATTTGCGAATTGGAGGAGGTACAAATTCGTACCAAATCAAACGGTTGAGAAGGAAAACTGAGAATTGGATGGATAGGAGCCGCGTGACTCATCTTAAAGGTTACTCGTACAAAGGCTCGTGCCTAGCATGTTGAACAGTACGAATTCGAGAGAGGAATGAGACGCGACGTCATTCTGAGCTGAAATTATATCACTTGGTTGCTGTTGTCGTCCTTCTGCGTCTCAAAGAGGAAGAAGAGTATTAAGTCTTGGGTCTCTTAATGTAAAATGGGTTGGGTTGAAGTGGAGTTGGGCCGGAAGTTTTTGGGCTTTGAAAAAATTGATTTTGAAAGAGTTTAAAGGC
>NW_006240925.1:0-1243 GCF_000226075.1 Solanum tuberosum
ATCAACTCAGATGCTGTCAAGAGATAATATGTGTGAAGCTGCAATTTGTATTTCTGTCATTTCCTTGTAATCGTTCCATTTCCTTGTAATCATTCCATTTCCTTGTAATCGTCTATGTTTAGAATTTTATCCCTCTTGTAAATGAACTACGTCTGACCTGAATTCTCAAGAATGAGATATGTAGGCGGCCTATGTTGGCCTCGGTCACCCCTTTATCCCCTTCAAATATCTTTGTATTTGAACTACGTTCGACCTAAATTCTCAAGAATGAGATACGTAGGCGGCCTATGTCGGCCTCGGTCGGTTTCTTTGTAATTTCCTATTTTGTTAATCCTCGAGGGGGGAACTACGTTTGACCTGATTCCTGCCTCAACGGGATATGTAGGCGCCACAAGGGTTCGGTCATATCTCCCGTAAGATTTCTATTTTTCCCTTACAATAGAAACTGGGACATAATTTTTGAGAGGGACTCAAAAATTCTCGAGAAAGAGATCTCTCCAACAAAGTTGAGACTGAAGTTACTTTGAGCTTTGCAACTGGGACAGAATTTTTGAAAAGATCTCAAAAATTTCGTGATTTGCTCACCAACAGTTCGAGAGAAGTCAAGACAGTTAACTGGGACAGAAATTTTGAGGATGGCCTCAAAATTTCCACAGGGTTCATCGGCAGTTTAGAACAACTTTGAAATACTCCTCAGCAAGTAATCAGATAGACCTCGAGATATCAACTTCAAAGATGTTCGCTAGAGTTTGACGTGACATGACACTTGGCAGTGACCTTTTCCCAAACATTACTTTTGAAAATCTATTTTCCTTAAAAAAAAAAAAAAAAAAAAAAAATTCCTTCATGTTTCAATTATGTTTGCAAAAAAAAAAAAAAAAATGTTTTGTCTTATCTATCAAGAAGCGGGAGATCGGAGAAATCAACCGGAGATAGCAAGTCAAGGAGCATACAACCGAAGAGACCAACACAGATCAGTTCAATTTTAAACTAACAATTTTTCTGTGGTTGCAGGTTTATAGGCTTGCCTCAAGATCAACATATTCCACCATTCAATAAATATGGAGAAGTCAAAGGGGCAAAAAGCTCCCGAAAAGTGACAACTTTTCTGTGGATGCAGGAAATATTTTGTGCTTCTTATACCAAGAATTGGGAATATGAGTAGCATTACTTTATTCAAATTCTCAGCAAGACAAGGTTCATAATGAACATGCAATTATGTTCGGAGATGGGACAAATGAAA
>NW_006240925.1:1500-2346 GCF_000226075.1 Solanum tuberosum
AATTATATTGTCGATTGAGACGATACCACTACTCGGAAAGTTATTTATATCGTATTGTCAAATGAGATGATACCACTACTCCGAGGGTCATTTTTATTGTATTGTCGATTCAGACGATACCGCCGTCCCAGAGATACCCAGAAGACCGCCTATGTTGCTTGGTGAAGCATTATCTTCGTTTGGTACCAGGGATGGCATCATCAGAAGAGAAAGAAATCATGCATTGCAAGAGAAAGAAGTCATGCATCGCGAGAAAAGGGATTCTCGCATTGCAAGAGAAGATTCATGCATTGCAAGAGAAAGGATTCATGCATCGCGAAAAAGAAGTCATGCATCGCAAGAAAAATATTTATGCATAGCAAGAGAAAGAAATCATGCATTGCAAGAGAAAAGATTCATGAATCGCGGAAAACAAATCATGCATTGCAAGAGAAAAGATTCATGCATCGCGGAAAAGAAGTCATGCATCGCGAGAAAAGATTCATGCATAACAAGAGAAGGGTTCATGCATCGCGAAAAAGAAGTCATGCATCGCGAGAAAAGAATCATGCATTGCAAGAGAAGGAAATCACGCATTGCAAGAGAAAGATTCATGCATATCAAGAGAAAGAGTCATACATCGCAAGAAAAGGATTCATGCATAGCAAAGTAAAGAAGGCATGCATAGCAAGAGAAAGAAGTCATGCAACGCAAGAAAGACATTCATGCATAGCAAGAGAATGATTTATGCATCGCGGAAAAGAAGTTATGCAAGAGAAAGATTTACCTATCACAAGAAGATCAACATCGACTGCATCATTTTTTCTTTACAAAATGACATCAAGAGAATTATCAACAACGACGTCA
>NW_006240926.1:0-2346 GCF_000226075.1 Solanum tuberosum
GATGAGGGTTTGCTTGGGGACCAACAATGGTTCTCGAATGCCGGCTACATTCAAGGTGTAGGCTCGGGTCGTAACACATCTTTTCCTGGTGCATCTATTTCAAGGCAAGTGGATGGACTCATAAGAGTTCCGATTTTTTTTTCTTTTCTAGGCTGAACTTTTTTATAAGTTCCTTTGTATATTTGGTTTGACTGATAAACGTTCCATCAGTTCATTGCTTGATTTGTAATCCAAGGAAGAATGTAATTTCTCCCATTAGACTCATTTCAAATTCACCCTTCATAAGATTAGAAAAATTCTCACATAGAGAGGGGTTAGTACTTCGAAAGATAATATCATCAACATAGATTTGAACAATAGGATTGTATCCACCAGATCTTTGTATAATAAGTGTTCTATCAATTTTCCCCTGTTGGAAATCATTTTAATGTAAAAAGGTACTTAATTTCTCATACCAAGCTTTTGGAGCTTGTTTGAGACCGTACAGAGCTTTGGAAAGTTTGTAAACATAATCAGGACAAGAAGGATTTTCAAAACCAAGGGTTTGTTTAAAAAAAACTTCTTTCATAAAACCGTTCAAGAAAGCGCTTTTAACATCCATTTGAAAAATTTAAAACGTATAAAAGATGCATATGCGAGAAGAATAAGAATGGATTCTAACCTTGCTACCATAGCAAAAGTTTCATCGTAATCAATACCTTCTTGTTGAGAATATCCTTGAACTACCAATCTTGCTTTGTTGCGAATAACTTTTCCATCTTCATTTAGCTTATTTCGAAAGACCCACTTGGTTCAAATTATTGAATAGTTCTTCGGTCTTTCAATAAGAGTCCATACTTGGTTTCTTTCAAACTGATCAAGTTTTTCTTTCATTTCTTGTCTCCATGATTAATCATCCATTATCTCATTTATACGTTTAGGCTAAATTTGTGAGACGAGTGCTACAAATGCTTGCTTTTTCAATGATGCTCTAGTCTGTATTGTGTCGGTTGTCTTACCCATGATGAATTCGTTCGAATAGTTAGTGTTATGTCTCCATTCTCAGGTAATGTCAATCTTTTCAGCGGGGAAAGTCAGCTCTAGTTCTTGAGTAGTCGACTCCTCTGGTGTAACTTGGTCAGACATGTTTGTGAGACTTCCAGTATTTAGAGTAGGGGTAGTTTCATCATTAGTAATTTCTACTTCCTGCATTATTGGATTAGTATCATCAAAAACAACATGGACATATTCTTTAACACTTAAAGGTCTTTTATTAAATACTCGAAAGAAACGACTGAAAGGTGCATAACCTAAAAATATACCTTCATCACTTATTGGATCAAACTTTCTCAGATTTATCTTACCATTGTTGTGCACAAAGTATTTGCATCCGAAAGGATGAAATTAGCTAATGTTAGGCTTCTTACCTCTCCATAGTTCATATGGAGTTTTCTTTAGTGTTGGTTTGATAAGGCACCTGTTTAGAATATGGCATACAATACTTACTACTTCTGCCCAGAAATGGTCAGGAAGATTTCGATCAAGAAGCATGGTTCTTGCTGCGTCCTACAACGAGCGATTTTCTCTTTCTACCACTCCGTTTTGTTGTGGTGATCTAGGAGATGAGAAGTTTTGAGTGAAACCATTTTTATCACAAAATCCCTCAAATGCTTTATTGTCAAATTCTCCACCATGACCGCTGTGAAATGTAGATATAAATATCCTACTTCTCTTTGAACTTTTCTACAAAGCACTTCAAAGTTAGTTAAAACTTCATTTTCATGAGATAGGAATATGACCCAGGTGAATCTTGAGAAATCATCGACAATGATGAAAGCATATTTCTTACCACCAATACTAGTTGTTCGAGTGAGACTAAAGAGATCCATATGCAGAAGTTGCAAAGGTGTAGAGGTACTTATAGTATCATTGACTTTGAACGAAGAATGAGTTTGCTTACCAAGCTGAAAAGCATCACATATATGATCATTTTCAAATTTTATCTTTGGAAGTCCGATGACTAGTTCAAGTCTGGACAGTTTTTCAAGAGCATGCATGCTTGCGTGACCAAGTTTTCCATGCCATAGCCAAGATTCTTTTGACACTGCAGTGAGACATGTGAGTGTAGAAAAATCAAAGTTATTTAGAATGTAGATATTTTCAACCCGATCTCCAACAATAGTGATATCCTTAGTCGTATGTCTGATGGTGCAGTTTGTGGTGTTATGTAACACCCCAAATTCGTGAAAGAAAAATTTGCAGAATTTTCAGATTTGGCAGGTGACCAATCCGCATCAGGATTTGGACAGCTTTTAAGTCGAGGGATTTTTTTCTTTTCCCACTCTTCTTTTAATTCCTAAATTAAAA
>NW_006240927.1:0-2345 GCF_000226075.1 Solanum tuberosum
CTCCCCTATAAATACCTATGTTCTTTCACTGTTGAAAGGGAAGAGGAAAAAATATTGGAATTTGAGGATATACTAAAAATAGCTTACAAAGAGATTTTTATTCGAAGTTCGTGGTGAGAATCGCTAATCAAGCTCGTCGTCTCAGTCGCTGCACCAAAACAGGTAATTTCTCCTTTTCTCTCTACAACTTAATCTTGTTTTCTAGTATGTTATTATGCTAAAGTTGATAGTCGTTGTTCATGTGTTGTTATGAATTTCAAATTGTTGTTATTATTTATTTATTTTTGATGGATTAGCTGTTGTTCCGAACTATCGAGATTCATGGTTTAGTTGTTCATTTTCTTGTTTGGACCTATGGACTGTTTTTCTGGCTAGCGTTTGGCTTAAATCAAAATGTTAAAATGTGTTTAAGTTTGTTTTTCCCTTATTTAAACTCGATTGCCTTTAGTTCGCATAATTTTGTATTAGTCTAAAATATCCAAGTTGTTGTCTTGCTAATTTAATCTCTGATTGTAGCTTAATTAGATTGATTGACTGTTAAGTTATAAAAATTCTCAGTTGTCCTAGTGTTCAAAAAATGGAGAATACAAACTTTGTTGTATTGTTAATGTTAAGTCTTGTAATCTGATTTTCGTGGAATAATGTTTTGTCTTAATTTGTGCTGGTTGTTGTCTCTGGTTTAGCTGTAAAAATGTTCATCTCTTCAGCTTTGTGTTTAATTTAGCTCGAGTAATATTCTGTTCCTTTTTTTTGTTTATATGATTAGGTGTTTCTCTAGAGTAGCTCTGTTTGTAATGTCTCTCCATTTAATTTAGTTAGTTGCTCTAATCTTAGTTTTCTGCTTAAGTGTTAATGTCGTAATATCTTATGTTTAGATACGCGTTAGAAATATAGCCTTGATGTTTGCCGATTAGCTTTTAGGGACATTTATTTCATAACACTAACACTGTGTACACCATCTCTATGTTTACTTAGTCTATCTCTCTTAAATTTCAGCCCATTTTTATTGGTTTGTTGCTTATTTCCATTTGTATGACTTATTTGAAAAGCCGTCCTACGATGCTCCTTTGAGCGAATATTACAAAAATGTTTGGTTCGGGTCTTGTGCGAAAACATGTAGTCTCTTTTGTAGTTGTTAAGTATTAAAGCTTTAAACATGCTACGGCCTACGTTGTTTATTTTCGAACATTCACGTCTAAGTATATGTTTACTAATTCCTCAAAATCTGCACCCAGTGATGCTATCTATTTATGTCTTATCTCGAAAGGTCCTTTGTGAAGCATAAAATTTACTATGGCATACTTAAACGACTAGCATAATTGTATAAATGAGTTGTGTTAGTAGCTAGAAGTTGCCATCGTTCTTCCAGTTGACTGCCCGCATAGCTGAGACATTGGTGTTAATTTTTTCTTTGCTTGCTGTTAGTTGAGGTTTTCTATTTTGAGAATAGCAACAATCCCCGAATAAAATAACATGATTCCTCTACTCCTTAAAAAGTTAAGTTGCTGCCTGCTTCCTTTTATTAGATTTCTTCCCTTGGTTTCCCTAAGTCAATTATGTGAATTTAATTTTGATCAAAATCCAATAACATAAATCTGAGGCAAATTTGTTCTTTCTTTTCCAGTAGTGCTAATCCTTAATGGTTTTCCTTTTTTAATCGCTAGAAGATAATGATTTCCCCATCAGCATGCCCCTTCCATTTTAAGTTGCTTGTTGAGCACATTGGTTGCTTATTTATTTCCGTGTGAGACCTGCTCGTGTTACATTCGTATATAATCCGTCCAAGCATAATATTTATGTGTATGTCTTGAAGTTCCTCTATTCTTAGTCCCTTGACAGCGTAGTGTTAGAATTCTATTTCCTATTCATGAATTAAATTCCTCCATGCTTAGTCTCTTAAGCAAAATTAGCTTTAGAACCAATATTTCATCTTCATGTATTAAGTTCTCATCATACCAAGTTGGGTTTAGCATTAATTGGATTATGAATTGTGTCTCCCTCATTTCCTTTACTGTTGAGTTGCAATATAAACACCATAAATATTTGTTTGTTAACATAAAAACAAATCCGGATTTTTATTCTTTCTAAGAAAATTATGGATGAATTGGTTTGACAGTGACATTGAGTTTTAAAAGCTTTAACCACTCTAGTCTTTTTCTATTTTTTTTTAATGAAGTCATAATTGGTTTTAGGCATTTGCTCTATCGTGTAAGTTTATTAAAAGAATTTGTCTCACCTTTGCAAAAAAATAAATAAAAATAAAAAATGAATAATGAATTTCTCTTCCTGTGACGCAATAGGATATAAAATAGGTGATCTTTGGTAGCTTAATATATGATTTATTT
>NW_006240928.1:0-2342 GCF_000226075.1 Solanum tuberosum
GTTGGCCATGGTGATAATATCTTGAGAAGAAGAGAGTCAGTTAGCTATTGTTGGAATGAAATTGTACAATGAAATTCTTGAATCATAAAGGAGGAGGCATAATTAGAGTGATAAATATGGGAGGGGAGAATTAAGAGATAGTGGTTGATTTGGAGTGAAAGAGTTAATTAAGCAGATAATTAATCAATCCTAGTTTTAAGGTATGTGGTATCTAATAATCTAATTGTATCTTCAAATATTTTATTAATATATGGTATAAAATATTAAAAGTGGTAATATATGTAATTGTTTGAAAGTAAAGATAATATTAGTATATATAGTAGTGATGTATGTCTAATAAGGTAGTTTATCCTTTCTAAATTCCTAAAACTACATCAGCAACCCACTTTCATTCTAATACAATACCCATTCCCAGCAACATACGTACAACGTACAGCAATACCCAATACTCATCTTCTTCCTCGATTGCGATCGAAACCAGTGCGAAAAACCCAGAAGCGAAGCAAATCGTGAAGCTCGGAATCGAACCCAAAATCGAAACCAAACCCAGTCCGGCTGTGAACCGCGTCCAGCAGCCCAGAAAATCGACCCGAAGCAGCGCAGTCCAGTAGCGACTCAACCCAGAATCGCGAGGTCCAATCGTTGTGTCGTCTTCCTCCCGTCCCTTTCCAATTTGTACCAGCAGGCACGCGCTCCATCCCCCTTTTCCCTTTTGGAATGAGTCAAAACCCCAAGGAAAAGATGTTTGTCTGAATTGGTGAAGGAATTTGAATTTTTGAATTTGGAATTGGCCCCAAATTTCTACCCGAAATCTACCCTAATTTCCCCTATATAATCATCTCCTCTATTCATTCATTTTTTTGAACAAAAATACAAGGCAAGTTTTCTTGGCAGAAATACAGAGAACAACCTTTAGGAACAAGTAGCAATACACTCGAAATACGCTCCTGAATCGTGAACTGCTAGGACTTCTGCCCAGTTCCTCGACTATCGTTCGTATTCAAGTTTCTCGTAGTGGAAAAATCATCGTCCTCTGCTTGTTGTCCTAGTTTGTTGCCCCACAAACGGTAATCTCGGTACCTTTTCCTTGTTATATCTTACCCTTCTGTTCAGTATGTTTGTATTAGTTTAGGAATTCATGTTAGATTTTCTGTTATTTTGCATAAAAATGACAATTATATATAGTTCAAAGCTTGTGGTTTTTGCTCTATGTTTATATGTACATGAATCACTTTCCAGTATCTAAACATTCCTCCAACAACTCTAATTCTTTGTTTTCCTTTTACTCTCTATTAAACATGGCCATAGTTGGAGTCAAGAATTATATTTCTATACATATCATATGTAACTTTGAGATTCTGTTTAGAAAGTTTATAGTGGGAATAACTATCTCATTTGAATATATATGTACTTGTTTCTTAATGCTCGAATTAGTATAAACTCAATGACTACTAATGTAACACTAATGAAAAGAAATGTTTGTTTGATGTGAGTTTACAAGTCTGTGAACTTCATAATTTATTTATTATCTAGCTCACATGTTTGATCGAGAGTATACTATTTTCTAATCATTTTTATCTCGTTTATCTATTTTGCATGAACACTGGAGCCGAAGAGTTTCACTTGAGACTCGATAAGGACGTTGATGTACAGTTTCCATTCATTATCACCCTCGTTCATCTCTATTTCGTTAAGACAGCCAACCTACAGAAGGAAAAATCTTTTATGGAGCTTACATGGCTCTCGATTATTTTATATTACTTGCACATCCTTACTTTTTCCTGCTTCATATTTGTTCATACATCGACTAACGGAGGAGATAATCTTTTCTTCTGTTAGAGCCAAACATGACCTTTAATTACTTCAGCTTGTTTAATTTATTTGTGTTGATGTGATTAATGTTTTGAGTTTACTTATATGTTCTCTAATATATAACTAGTAGTTGTACTTAATTTGGAGGTTTCTTTAAGCTATGAGACATTTCCCTCATCACATAAAACTCTTATTTTGAAGACTTAAAAAATAAGTGACCCATCTTCTTCTTTTGGCAAGACCATTAATTAAAACTCGTAAAAAGACAAAATGACTTTACTACATTTTTGACTTTAAGTTGTACGCCAGTTTTCCAACTTCTTATATTGTTAATAACTAGTTCTGCCCGTGTCTTGCTCTAAATTTGATTACACACTTTCCATATAGCTGTGTCATCCTTTTTCTTATATACTAAGTATTAACTATTTTTTTTATTTTTTTAAATGGATAAATAATAAAGTAAGAAATATCAATCACTTTTCTTAGCCTAATTAATTAACATAAGTTTGGCCGGTTAACTGTTTTTAACA
>NW_006240929.1:0-2338 GCF_000226075.1 Solanum tuberosum
TACTGAACCACCATAGGTTCGGAGGTTAGGTTTATGTACCCCTCCTTGTATTTTGCTTTTATTTATGATAAGGCCTAGGGGTGTTGCTTAGCCCCTACCCCTCCAAAGGTAATTAAACGGAAAAAAAACCCTAAACCCTAAACCTTAAACCCTAACCCTAAATCCTAAACTCTGAACTATAAACCTTAGACCCTAAACCCTAAATCCAAACTCTAAATCCTAAGGCTAAACCCTAAAGACTAAACATAAACATTAAACCTAAACCCGAAACCCGAAACCCTAAATCCCAAATCCTAAACTCTAAAAGTTAAACCATAAACCTTAAACCTTAAAAGCTAAACCTTAAAACCTAACCCTAAATCACCCAAAACCCTAAACACTAAACCCTAAACCCTAAACTCTAAACCTGAAATCTAAATCTCTAAATGTTAAACCCTAAACCCAAAACCCAAAACATTAAATCGTAACCCTAAACCCTAACGCTAAACCCTAAATCCTAAACCCTAACCTAAACCCTAAAACCTAAACTCTAAACCCTAAACTCTTAACCCTAAGCCCTAAACCATAAAACCTAAACCCCAAACCCCAAACCATAAAACCTAAACCATAAACCCTAAACCTTTGACCTGAAACCCTCAACATTGACCCTAAAGCCTAAATCCCAAAATTTAAACCCTACACCATAAGCTCTAAAATATAATTCCTAAACCATAAACCCTAAACACTAACCCCTAAAACCTAAATTTTAAATCCTAAAACTTAAATCCTAGATCCTAAACACTTAACCGTAAACCGTAAACCGTAAAACTTAAACCTTAAACCCTAAACCCTAAACCTTTAACCCTACACCTAAACCTTAAGCCCTAGACCTTAAACCCTCTATAAACCCTAAACCCTAAACCCTAAGCGCTAAAACCTAGACCCTAAATTTTAAACCCTAAAACTTAAACCCTAAACACTTAACCCTAAACCATAAACACTTAACAATTAACCCTAAACCCTAAACCCTATACCGTAAACCTTAAACCCTAAACCTTAAACCCTAAATCCTACACCTTAAACCCTAAACCTAAACCTTAAACCCTAAATACTAGACCCTAAACCCTAAACACTAAAACCTAAACCTAAATTTGAAACCCTACAACCTAAACCATAAACACTAAATCCTTAACCCTAAACTCTAAACTATAAATCCTAATCTCTAAACCCTAGACCCTAAACCCTAAACTCTAAACCCCAAACACCAAACCCCAAACCTTCAACCTAAACCATAAATGATAAACTTTAAACCCTAAAACCCGTAACCATAAACCCTAAACCCTAAGCCCTAAAAGCTAAACCCTAAATTTTAATTCCTAAAACTTACACCCTAGATCCTAAACATTTAACCCTAAACCGTAAACCCTAAACCGTAACTATAAAACTTAAACCCTAAATCCTAAACCTAAACCCTAAGCCCTAGACATTAAACCCTAAACCTAAACCTTAAACTTAAGCCCTAGACCTTAAACCCTCTATAAACCCTAAACCAAAAACCCTAAACCCTAAACCCTAAGCGCTAAAACCTAGACCCTAAATTTTTAACCCTAAACCCTAAACCCTAAACACTTAACCCTAAACCCTCAATCCTAAACCTTAAACCCTAAACCTAAACCTTAAACCCTAAATACTAGACCCTAAACCCTAAACACTAAAAAACCTAAACCTTAAACCCTAAATACTAGACCCTAAATCCTAAACCCTAAACATTATCCCTAAGCCTTAAACCTTAAATCCTAAACCTAAACCTTAAAATCTTAAACCCTAAACCATAAACCCTAAAACCTAAAACCTTAAACCCTAAACCATAAACCCTAAAACCTAAAACCTTAAACCCTAAACCATAAACCCTAAAACCTAAAACCTTAAACCCTAAACCATAAACCCTAAAACCTAAAACCTTAAACCCTAAACCATAAACCCTAAAACCTAAAACCTTAAACCCTAAACCATAAACCCTAAAACCTAAAACCTTAAACCCTAAACCATAAACCCTAAAACCTAAAACCTTAAACCCTAAACCATAAACCCTAAAACCTAAAACCTTAAACCCTAAACCATAAACCCTAAAACCTAAAACCTTAAACCCTAAACCATAAACCCTAAAACCTAAAACCTTAAACCCTAAACCATAAACCCTAAAACCTAAAACCTTAAACCCTAAACCATAAACCCGACCCTAATCCCTAAACCAAAGACCCTAAACCCTAACCCCTAAACCCTAACCCTTAACCCTAAATCCAAACTATAAATCCTAAATCCTAAACCCTAAACCCTAAACCCTAAACAAGAAAACCTA
>NW_006240930.1:0-2338 GCF_000226075.1 Solanum tuberosum
GTAAAATGGTCATTTTATGAAAATTTCCAAAAATGACTCGAGCGCCTCAACTTTGTTTACTCCCCTAAACGGCTTTCCTCGCCTACGGGTTTCAACATTAGGCTGACATAGTATAGAAGTTTTCTCCCTGTTTCCAGTGTGCTAATAAACTAGAAATCATGATTCAAATCATTCTAATACATAATAACTAACATAAATTTATTCAATCATATATATGATATTCAGGAATATATGAAATTAGTTCTGCATATTTATTGAACAATATACCTTTGCCTCTTGCTTATCCATGATATCTGAAGTTTGTTCCATTATCTATTAAATATGAATAGCTTAAGTATTAAATATTTTAGAAAGTGTTTATGAAAGTGCTTCGAATCTTCAAAGTCTGCCTTTTATGTTACATGTTCCTTCCTTTATATAGAAAGGAAATCCTATCTACTGCACTTTCAAATTCTGTCCTATCTCTACAATAATGCACAATAATGTGCACGTACTATACTACTTACTCTTTACAATAATAATAATAATACACCTATAATGCACGTACACCTTTAATGCACAATAATGCACTACTACTTACACCTACCATACCTACTACTTTACACTTTACACTTGCCCATACTATTTTTACACTTGTCCATACTTAATAAAGCACATACTTT
This sequence comes from Solanum tuberosum, assembly GCF_000226075.1. Lineage (NCBI taxonomy): Eukaryota > Viridiplantae > Streptophyta > Magnoliopsida > Solanales > Solanaceae > Solanum > Solanum tuberosum. The sequence continues at coordinate 663 of NW_006240930.1, forward strand.
AATAATGTATACTACCCTACACTTGTTGACTATTTTACATGATTTATTCCTAACTTTCTTAAAGTGTACCTAACAATTTACAATAATAGTACTATTCACTATTTGCTTTTGGCTTTTTTGGCCAAATATATCTTCTCTGCCTTATCTCTTTAGTTGTCTTTGTCTTTATTCTAGTTGGACATCGGGAATAACGTTGTCTTCTCCATTACATTTTGAACATAGATGATCAGGGTATTTGTGTCCAATTAGCTTGCAATATCTGGTTAATAGTTCTGGCGAAATAAATCCTGCTTTGAGTGCTCTTGTCGTAGGTCTTTCTTCTGGTTTTAATAATGATAAAATCCATCACTGGACTTCATCCATATCTACTTTTGTTAGTTCTCTTGAATTTGAATATATCATTAACTGGTCTCTAGAGTAGTAACTCCATATAGCATTTCCGTTCAATTAATTATTTGCTAACTCTTGTATAATAGTTGATATACTAATTATTCTTTTATTGGCATAAAAACTAGGTATCTCTATTTTTTGAATTTCTTCCTATTGTCCGATATCATCAAGTATAATCATATCTTTGGTTAATCCTATCTTAATAACTTGAATTGGAGGTTTTATCTCCTCGTATAATATCTCCACTGGTGCTGTATAAAACTTTATATAAAATAAATTTCCCTTGGTAACTCTTTTATATGTGATGAATGCCTTGTGTAGTTCTGGTATTCCACTTAGTTCTTCTCCGTTGTATGTGTATATGGTATTTAATAGTCCATAATAGTAACATACTCTTACTAAATTGGCGTTAGTTTTTGGTTGTGCAATTAACTTGTTATAACCTTGTAATTTTTGGGTTAGGTAGTCTTGATTTGGTTCTTTGGTTGTAGTGGATCTAGGATTACGGTTTAAATAGGTTTGAATTTTGTATATATTTTCAATATATGTTCTCGTAACATGGTTATATAATTTTTCCTCGTTTTGTAAGCTATCTGCATAGGTTGAGGTTTGGGGTTCCATAGCCAATGTGTTTCTTGGTGTTCTCGGAGTAAATGGTTTTTCAAATAGCTGATTTAAGTTTGTATTCTTATGTTGTTTTTCACTAACTTGTTTGCTCGTACCTGCAGCTGTATTTAAACAAACATTATGGGTTTTAAGGTGTTTCCCAACGTCACCTTTTAGATCTGGATTTTTAAAGTCTTCCGATCGACTTAGCTTCGCATTTTTATAGTCATGCTCCTGACTTCTTATTTGTTGTAGCTCTTTGCCAATATTTTCTACTTTTGTGCAAAGTAGGTTCATAGCTTTGAGTATTTCTTCTATAGTATTTTCTTTTTCAGTCTGTGTAGCTTTGTCTTGATAAGTAATCTGCAATAACATTCTTGTCAGTTTTTATCACTTCAATAGTAAATGTAAAATTTAATATATTTAATACCAATCTTCTCATTTCTTTCGTAGTTACCGAATCTTGTATTTTTCTTGTTAGCCACCATTTTACTTGTGTATTATCGGTCCTTATAATAATTTTGTTATATACAATATATGGTTCAAATGATAGTAAACATTTATCTACTGAATATAATTCTTTCCTATTTATTTCCCATCTAATTTCTATATTAGTAAATGTTCCTGAATAATATCTACAATGATCTATTTTTTCTTTATCATACCTATATTTTAAGACT
>NW_006240931.1:0-2333 GCF_000226075.1 Solanum tuberosum
GTTTATTAGTTTGGTTCGATTTATAAATTTAAAAATTTGACACAATGACTTGATTTGGTATTTGAAAAACTCGAATCAACCCGAGGTTGAAAAACCTGAAAAAATCCGAATTTTATTAGTTTGGTTTGATTTATAAATTTAAAAATTTCACAAATGATTTGATTTGATATTTGAAAAACCCAAATCAACCCGATCATATACACCCCTACATAGCACTAATGTCACATCTGCACATATGCATAAATAATACATATTTTTACTCAATGTAACAACATTGCACATAGAACGAATAAAATTAATGACAAAGGCTAATAATTAAGTTTTTACCTCTCTATTGCATCAGTGTAAGACACAAGTTCGTCATAAGTTGGATAAGCATCATAGAGATCATCAGTGATGGTAATAATAACAATTAATTTTGTTATCATTCTTCTTGCACATTTATATTGAGGCCCAAAATACACCCCCATTGCCCAAAAATAACATTCCACCAATTTGTCTCTTGCATATGGATATTTGTTTGAATGATCCAAATTTTTCCACCACCTATATATGTATATTATACGTATAAGATACCATACAATCGAAGAATATATACCTTATAAGTTCGCTAAGCTCTCTTTGGTACATCTTTTGCAAAATGTGGAAATCTAATTTTGCAAATTTCAAAAGCAAATCATCATGTGATTCAATGGTCTCGTAAATACGTGTAAATACGTATGTATTACGAGCTACCATTCTTGGTACATTTGTATGAATGGGTTGGATCAAGGCTTCACTAACTTGGGCCTTCAGTGAGAAGTCCAATTTAGGGTCCATAGACTCGAGATGAATGATGGTAAAAGTTTGAGCTTCTTCAAGAATTTCTTCTCTGTGTACTCTTAGATGTGCTGCTTCATATAAACTTAATAATCCTTGAACATCTTTAGCAAGAGTTTCCTTGAATTTTCCATCACCATTGGTGAATTTTTTAAACACATCTGATAATTAATTATCGGATATTAAACTAGTGAATGGAAGTATATATAAGCTAAGGGGTCAACATTTTATACTTTTGAACAGAAAGAAATTAGTAATTAACATTAATAAGTTGCATAGGATAATTAGAGAAGAGATACGATACCAGAAGACATGCTATGCCTTTGTCGTCTCACTAGTCGAAAATGAAGAGCAACAACGCAGAGATCATCGTCTTCATCTTCATTTTTATTCTGTTCAGACTTATCAAAAATATTCTGAATGGATATTTTGATCTCATTGTCGAAATGATATGCCACTCCCAATCGTTGGATTGCATCAACCAAAGACAAGTTTTTCTTACTATTATCAGGAGTTTCCACTAACATTTGCCAGACTTTTTCTTTCAACTCTTCAAGTTCAAGTTTTTCTTGGCTACTAATTTCCTGCATGCACCAAATGTTAAGGGTTATTGTTCTACTTTCGTAGATGGGATCTGGAGAGGGCAGTGTGTATCGTATCCCTACCTCATGGAGGCCGTAGAGACACTGTTTAATTTCTGAAAAATCATCAGATCAAGTAATGCAAATCTTAGAATAATAGACTACGAGACAGTGACGTAGCCACATATAGCCTAGGGTGGTCAATCGGACACCCTTCGTCAAAACAATATATTATATATATATAAAACTGTATGAAATATATTGGTCAAAAATTATTTGTCATACATATATATCAATTTGAACACCTTTAACGAAATTTTTGATTTCAGCACTGCAGTATGAGAATAATGCTAGCTACTGTGACTACTGATATGAACAAAGAAACAAATACGATACACCAAACTACCACCAAACCTATCTCACAGGAAAAAAAAAACTAGAGATATATGAGTGCATTCATGTGTACATAACATACTGTGAGTTGAGTGTAGGAGAGAAAACAGTTTCCCCAATAATAACGATTAATTTTGTTAACGTTCTTCTTGCACGTTTGTATTGTGGCCCAAAATACACCCCTGTTGCCCAAAAATAGCATTCCACCAATTTGTCTCTTGCATATGGATAATTGTTTTCATAATCCAGATCTTTCCACCACCTATATATTTATTTACATATAATATCTATAATATATTAATTACATGATGTAGATATATACCATATTCATGTGATTAATTAAAGTGGATACATGCATACATACCTTGTAAGTTCACTAAGCTCTCTTTGGTGCATCTTTTGCAAAATGTGGAAATCTAATTTTGCAAATTTCAAAAGCAAATCATCATGTGATTCAATGGTCTCGTAAATACGTGTAAATACGTATGTATTACGAGCTACCATTCTTGGTACATTTGTATGAATGGGTTGGATCAAGGC
>NW_006240932.1:0-2332 GCF_000226075.1 Solanum tuberosum
TTGATCGATAAATTAAATTATGTTATATATATATATACACTGACATTGTGAAGTCGATATTATTTAAATAAAATAATAGATAATTATTTTAAAAGATACCGACATCCCGTGGTCGGTTTTTGTTATAAATTCTTTCAATTATAGATAGTTTTGTTCAAATTCACCTCAATTCCTAAGACCCCATCTTTTAATCCTAACCATCGATCTCACCCTTTAAATATCAGCCTCCCATCTCAATTTTAATCAACGGCTCGGATTAGATATCTCATACCTTTCTATTCTAAACAAAAGAACTCAAAACCCTAAGACAATTCATTCTTCTTCTTCCCAAAGAAAAGAGCAACGCCGCTCTTTCTCTTCTCCTCCCTTCCAGCGAAGCCACTCCGGCGAGGCCGCCAGAGGCGGCGACGTACCTCTTTCTCTCCCCTCTCTCCTCTTCTCCTTCCCTCCTATCTTCCGTCGCTCTTCCCCTTTCCCTTTCTCGCTTCTCGCAGTAGCCGCTCCACCGACGAAGACCACCAGGCAGCAGCTGCAGCTCCAGCTGCTGTACAGTAGCTACCCACAAAGCCACTGCGAAGAAGCAGCAGCAACCAGGCATCGCCCCTCTTCTCCAACGCTGCTGCTTCAGCAGCTGCCTCCGCTCTCCTCTCCGGCGAAGAAATTGACAACGCCAACAACAACTAACATCTCTGGTCAACGACAATAGGCAACAAAATCATGGTGTCATTCTTCCTTCATCTTTGTGAATGCTCATGCGTTAATGTCTTCCCTTTTTGATTTGCATGTTTGTTAATATGATTATACAAATTTTTAAGCTCTTTACTTGTCTGATTTTATTATGTAATTTTTGTCCTTAGATTCTGAATTTTAGTAATTTACTGCACACAAGAAATTTGAATAGATCATTATGTTTTTGGTGTTTCTATTTCTTCATTGTTGTATATTTTATTTGATTTGATAATAAGAGTGTTTTTCTAACTATGGTGATTTCAGCGATATCTTTATCCTTGCGTATTTTGTAAATATTGAATTCGGGTCATTTATGAATCAGACAATTCCTTTTAAAATTTTTGGTAAACATGAGAAAGATATGGATGCTCTTTACAAGAAGCCAAAGGTAGATAGAACTCCTATCATTTGAAAGGGGTTTAAAGTCCAATTGTGAAACTCTTAGAATCTGTGTAATCATGTTAAGCATAATTACCAACCTTCTTACTCAAGGTGAATTTTTAGAACCTCCATAAAAGATTACTTTTGTTTCTATTTAGTTGAAGTATCTCAAAATTAGAGTACTAATATACTTAGTTTGATTGATTGTTAGTTAGTAAGTGAATGATTTAGGGTTTTTGATTGTTAGTTTGAATTAGAGATTATTTGATTGTTAGTTTGTGTTTGTTGATTGTGAATTGAAAATTTTAATGTTACGGTTAGTTTGAATTAGGGTATCTTAGGATTTGTTTGAAATTCGGTATTTCTTGAGTTAATTAGTTTGATTTTGGAATTGTAAGATTAGATTGAATTAGGATATTTAAGGAGTTATTTGAATTTGAACTTAGAACTTGAACTTAGAATTTGAAGTTAAACTTAGAACTTGAACTTGAAATTAGAACTTGAACTTAGAACTTGAACTTGAACATAGAATTTGAACTGAACATGAATTTAAAACTTGAACTTAAACTTAGAACTTGAACTTGAAATTAGAACTTGAACTTGAAATTAGAACTTGAACTTGAAATTAGAACTTGAACTTGAAATTAGAACTTGAACTTGAAATTAGAACTTGAACTTGAAATTAGAACTTGAACTTGAAATTAGAACTTGAACTTGAAATTAGAACTTGAACTTGAAATTAGAACTTGAACTTGAAATTAGAACTTGAACTTGAAATTAGAACTTGAACTTGAAATTAGAACTTGAACTTGAGTGAACTTGGAACTTTAACTTGAAATTAGAACTTGAACTTGAACTTAGAACTTGAACTTGAAATTAGAACTTGAACTTGAAATTAGAACTTGAACTTGAAATTAGAACTTGAACTTGAAATTAGAACAACTTGATCTTAGAACGTGAACTTGAACTTAGAATTTGAACTTGAACTTGAATTAGAATTTGAACTTGAACTTGAAATTAGAATTTGAACTTGAACTTAGAACTTGAACTTGAAATTAGAATTTGAACTTGAACTTAGAACTTAAAATTTGAAGTTGAACTTAGACTTGAACTTGAAATTAGAATTTGAACTTGGAACTAATTATCTTGAATATTTAACTAATTAATTTTAGAAATTAGATATGACCTTGAATTGAAAACTTGAAGTTTATATATAACTAAT
>NW_006240933.1:0-2331 GCF_000226075.1 Solanum tuberosum
TATCTCAAGTTGTAAATAATCAACATGCTTTTGTTTCGATTGGGGTATTTCCTCAATGACTGAAAGACAGTGTTCCTTATAATAGACATTCATTTGCTTCTGATAGAAGATTGGCTATTCAACATATTTCTCCGATAGAACCTTTTTATGGTCCAGCTAAAAATCGCGCTGCCTCTTTGCATACAAAATGAGTGAGTATAGTGACAGTTCAGAGATTGGTGATATTCCTATTTCTCTTTTCTTTACTGAAAAATGATTGACTACTATTTTAAAGGTTCTTCCTCAATATTTTGGCACATACTTTAATAAACCAAGTATGTTTATGCCTCTCATTGTTATAACAGAGGACTTTATTAAATGCCTGGATATAATCCCAATAGGTAAAGTTTCTGCAATTGCGTTCTATCTGTAATAATATCAGGAAATTTTGACGCAAATTCAATAGATCGCTGTATAGGAGTAATTTTTCCTTGACAAATCAAATGACCCAAAAATCTAACTTCTGTTTGGAAAAGACTCATTTTGGGTTTAGAAATCACCAAACCATTTTGAATAACTATTTTTTTGAAAATGTCTAAATGCTTAATATGCATTTCTAGTGTTTTTGAATAAACTAAAATATCATCAATATAAACTTCTGCAGCGTTATTAACATAAAAAGCAGTACAAGACCAGGGTGACTTGGAAGGTTTGATTAAATAAGCGTGATATTGAACTATATATATCTCAGTATAAATTTTTGCATATTGGCATGGTTCAAATTGCTTTTAAACCTTTAACTCTTAAAGGGTTACCAGAGACTTTCTTAGCTGCTCTACGAGATGCGAGGAATTTAAATTTTAGTCAATCTTTGATGGGTTCGATAGAATCTACGGTGGCCTGTGGTCCAATTTATTTTAATGCTCAGCCCAATTTGCAGTTATCTTTGACTGATTCTAATATATTAGATGCTTTAACTTTGAATGTTAAAACGCATGGTTATAACTATGCACCTGGATCTGAATTAATTTGTTTGTCTTATAGAATTTATTATAAATTACTTGCTACTTTAAATCCTAGATGTAAATTATATGATACATCTAATCAAACTATTTTGGTAGAAACTAATTTCGCCAGATCTAAGGTCACTACTAGAAGACCTATAAAATGGGAAGAAATTAATTTTCCTACTACTTGGATTTTATATTCTGTTATACCCCTTGAGCAAATGACTGATGCTGTCACTAATTCTGAATATTCTCATATTATTCAAAATTCTGATGGAAAAATTTGTATGCAGTTTGATGATAAAAGTGTTCCTTATAATAGACATTCATTTGCTTCTGATAGAAGATTGGCTATTCAACATATTTCTCCGGTAGAACCTTTTTATGGTCAAGCTAGAAATCGCGCTGCCTCTTTGCATACTTTATCAACAGTTATATCTGCAGAAAAACAAAAAAATAAAAATTGATCCTCGGTTAAACATTGTTCAAACTAATGATAAATCTTCTGACTATTTCTGATAAGGATATTCCTTCTGCATCCGAGATAGATTTTAATCTAAATGATACTTAATGATGAGTGAACATCAAATTGATTTTAGTCCAGGATCACTGGCAAGAAAATATATTCAGAATGAATTTTCAAATGAAAAAATGGAACCGATTTAAAAACATGGTTTTTTGACACTTATAGTGAAGAAGATTTAAATAATATTTCTCAAGAATTTTTATGAAACATGTGCTCTACATAATCATATTATGTTCTTTGTGCCATGGTTTATAACCACTTATTTACCTTTATTCATCAACGTTCTTGAAAGATCTTACAAAGATGAATCAGGTAAAATTATTAATTCTATTTATTCTCCTCAAGCACCGTTTGTTTTACCTAATAATACATGTATTACTTTTACTGCATTTCAAAAATTTATTGATAATGAGGTCGCTGCAGTAAGTATTAATAAAATAAATCGTCTTATTTCTCAAAATAATTATTTGGGTCTTTATGTTAAAGTTATTGGTGAACATATCTGTTCTCTCGACAAAAAATTAGATAGTCTTACTAATCTGATTGTTCAAATTGATGATAAGCTGAAATCTGTGAAACAAGTTCCCGAACAGGCTTCTACATCAAAACAGCCTGATGTTCCTATTCAAAGACCTCCTGAGATTCAGGATTTTATTCTAAGCCTCTTCATGATCTTGAAAGCCTTTTGGATAAAAAGTTTTCAGAATTTGGCGCAGGTGCAAAACCTATAAGCCTCGCTGAAGATTGTGCAGATGAAATGGAAGCCACTTTCAATTTTAAGATACAAGTGGAAATGGAAGTTAATAAACTTCATGGTTA
>NW_006240934.1:0-2330 GCF_000226075.1 Solanum tuberosum
GCTACAGTAACTTTGTTCACTGGAATTTGCAAATCTGGTCCGACAGGTTTTACAAAAATGGTCATAACTCCCTCATCCGAACTCGGAATGAGGTGAAACCAAGTGCATTGGAAAGCTAACTCATAGAGGTTTAATTTAATAGGTTGTGGACCTTCCAGTTCCTTGTGTTCTAAGAGATATGCCCCTTTAAAGTTGACCCTGAAAATCACATTTTTTGCGATTTTCGAATTTTGATACGATTGTTCTAAAATTCGGGTTAGACCCATACCCTACTCAATTTGACCCCACGAATAAGACTATGAAGTCGAATTTCCGAAATCATGCACGGATTTTGAGATATAAGGAAATTACAACTATAGGTGTTTCCGAAGCACATTTTCGGGCATTTTGGGGTCGTTTCATCTATGTAGGTTAAACGCTTACTTCCCATCATGTGAGATTTCGTTATGGTTTATTGATAGGTTCTACAAAGTGTAGGTAGTAGTATGGGATGCTACCTATACATTGCACGAGTAGGCTTGGAGAGAGTCATAGTGAGTTTCTCTAAATCCTAATGTATGTGACATAAATGTGCCCTAAATGAGGTTATTAAAGAATGTTGGCTCTCAAATGCTTATTATGAGATGCATGCTATACTTGGGTTATATTATGAGTTATTTTCCCTTGTCATGTCTTAATTAATGATATACCTCTTATCTATGAATATTGTGCAAAGGTGAAAGAAAGGAATGATAAGTTACTTTAAGTGACCTAAATGTGGTGCCTTAGTATGGATGGTGGTATGGGACGTCATCCATACATTGCACGAGGTATAGCATAAGGGTTTCTTGAGGTGAAGGTCCAAGGTAAAGATTTTCATGTTGATATTGTTTAAAGGTGATATTATGACTTACTTGATGTTTATGCTTGTCTTGTATGTCTTTTATGCAACTGTTCATGATACTTCAAAAAGTGGCATAATGCATGGTTTCTAGCCAAAATGTCCCTATTAAAGCATGTTTTGCATGGTCTTCATACTTGGTACATTTTGTGTACTATCCCATATTCTTCATGTTTTTACTATAAGTGTTAGGTTCCGGCAAGTGATCCCTCCTAGCTAGTTTGAAGTGTTGGATTGCTTTCCTCCAAGACTTGGTATGTCCTCATGGATTCGAGGATAAGACTTTTAAGTTCTTTTGTTCATTAATAGACACTTTTAGTTTTGTTTCGATTGTAAAGGGTCGTGTCCCGTCTTATGTTTTGTGTTTGTGTCTAAGATGGCCATGTGAGACTTAGACTTCCGCGGTGTGTTTTTAAAGTTGTTTTAATGAAGTTTGAATGATGTGGATGTAAATAAGTTTTTCATTCCGCACTATTATCATTATTGAATGCAATGAATGACTATGTGGTTTGTATAAGACTCCTTCGAGGTCGAGTACGCCTTGTTACGACTTGGGGGGTGGCTCCCCGGGTCGTGACAAACATGGTATCAGAGCATTAGATTTTGGAAATGGTTTTTAGGATCAAAGTCTCACAAACCACATCTAGTAGAGTCTTGTTCATCGGTGTGGGTCGCGACACATCTATGAGCGAGAGGCTATAGGACGTTAGAAGTTACACTTCTTTCATATTCTTATAGTCGTGCCTTAGAGTTTGGTTCTAGAAGTGTTCTTATCCTAATCCTTCTCTTGTGTTTATAGGATATGAATACAAGAGGGAGACCCGCAAAGAGAGTAGGAGAAGAGGATGTGAATGAGAAAGTTCTTCCCCAAGGTCCTCAAGACGTTCAAGTTCCGATAGGAGTTCCGGATATGACCAATGAAGAGATTAGGTCGGCTTTCTTAATCTTGGCCCGAGCCATGGCGGCTCAAGCTACTAGAGATATGGGGCCTAGGGTGAATGCTAATGAGGGTACTATGGCTTCTAAGTTGAGAGACTTTGTGAGGATGAATCCTCCTGTGTTTCTAGGTTCTAAGGTGGGAGAGGATCCCCAAGAATTTTTGAACATTTATCCTCATGAAGCATATAGACAACTCAACTAAATGCACATCATCATGAGGAACATATTTATGAAAACTTATTTTATCATTTAACAAGAATTCAAATAGAACGTGTATAACATAAGGAGACCATGGAAATTCATTTTCACACAAGACTCCAAAACATAAAACAAAGTACTAGAAACAATTTGTCTCAAGCTTGAGTAAGAATAGAAGGAACGAGATAATGATATCAACACTCTCAACAACCTTGCTATTCGACATAGCATCCCCCACTTAAGAGAAAACGCAACTAAGGCAAACAAGAAAAACAATAACATAGAAACCTCATCAAGATATTAATGACCATAA
>NW_006240935.1:0-2328 GCF_000226075.1 Solanum tuberosum
ATCGGGAGGGGTAAAACGGTCATTTTATGAAAATTTCAAAAAATGACCTTTAGGGTCATTACAATGTTATATCTAGAATATGTCATAAATAATATTAAAGAAATATTGAGATTAAAACAACTATCAAAAGAATATTACAATAGGTATTATTACATTTTACCATGAATTCCGCAATAACAAAAAATAATATTAAAAGAGATATCAAGATTAAGACACTTAACAAAAAAAATTATAATAAAAATGGGTAAAATAAATTACTCACCTATCATACTACCACTTCTATGAATTCCTCAACTACTAGTTTCGCATCGAAAAATGGTATCAGAGCAGTATGGACAATGAGAAACAAAATCTAAAGACTAATGAAGATAATCTAAAGACTAAAGCTAGTCAGCAGCATGACTATAAAAATGCGGAGCTACGTCGATCGGAAGACGGAAAAAACCCAGAACTAAAAGGAGACGATGGAAACTCCTTAAAACCCATAACATTTATTTTAATACAGCTGCAGGTACAAGCAAACAAGTTAACGATAAACAACATAAAAATGTTAACTTAAACCAGCTATTCGAAAAACCATTTATCCAAAGGACACATACATATGTCCCTAGAACCACAAAAATCTACAAACGCAGATAGTTGGCAAAACCAAAATGAGAAAAAGACATATAACTAAATCACACGAACCTATATCGAAAATATAAACAAAACCCAAACTTATTTAAACCTCGACCCTAGATCAACTACAAAAGAACCAAACCAGGATTATTTGACACAAAAGTTACAAGGATCTAACAAGTTAATTGCACGATAAAAAACTAACGCTAATTTAGTAAGAACATGTTACAACTACGGATTATTAAATACCGTGTACACATATGACGGAGAAGAAGTAAGTGGAATACCGGAACTACACAAATCATTCGTCACATACAAAAGAGTTACAAAAGGAAATTTATTTTATATAAAATTCTACACAACACCAGCGTAGATATTATACGAAGAAATAAAACCTCCAATACAGATTATCAAGATAGGACTAACTAAAGATATGATTATACCCGAGGACATCGGACAACAGGAAGAGATATGCAAAATAGAGATACCAAGTTTTTATGCCAACAAAAGAATAATTGGTATAACAACTATTATATAAGATTTAGCAAACAACTATTTAAACGGAAACGCTATATGGAGCTACTATGCAAGAGACTAGTTAATAATTTATTCCAATTCAAGGGAGCTAAGGAAAACAGATTTGGATGAAGTCTAAAGATGGATTTTATCATTAATTAAGCCAAAAGAACGACCTACGACACGAGCACTATAAGAAGGATTTATTTCAGAAGAAATAATAACCAAATATTGCAAGCTAATTGGTCACAAATACCCTGACCACATATGTTCAAAATGCAATGGCGAAGATAATATAATTCCAGATGTACAACTGAAATGATAAACAAGATAAAGACGGAAGAAGATAAGAAAGAAGAAAAAAGACAAAAGTACATGGGCTTCACATGAACGGAAGAAAATAAAAAAAAAAGACAAAGAAGAAGAAGATATATTTGACAAGTGTAAAGTAGTATTGTATTATATATGTAAAAGTGTAGTCATTGTGTCATAAAGAAGGTGGAAAAAGTCATAAAGTAGATATGTCATAATGTAATTATAATATATTATATTATAAGTATGTAGTAAAAAGTCATAAAATAGGTATGGTATGTCATAATGTGTCATAAGGTAGATTATATATTAGTCATAAAGTAGTATAGTACGTGGAAGATAGTAGATGATTGTAAATTAGCTATACTAAATCTTCCTTTCGTATATAATGTAAGGTACATGTAAATTAAAGGGGGAAAGGCCTAAACCAATAAAACTCCTCTTACATAAAAATACTCTCTCAAGATACTAAATACTTTAAAGTTAATGGATAAATCTGAAATCCAATCAGATATTTCAGATAGCATGGCTAAGCAAGAGGCAAAGGTATAATTGTTAAAAAAATATGCAGAACTAATTTCATATATTCCTGAATATCATATATATGATTGAATAAATTTATGTTAGTTATTATGTATTAGAATTATTTGAATCATGTTTTCTAGTTGATTAGCATACTGGAAACAGGGAGAAAACTTCTATACTATGTCATTCTAATGTTGAAACCGGTAGGCGAGGAAAGTCGTTTAGGGGAGTAAACAAAGTTGAGGCGCTGATAAGAATGAAGTATCCGCTAAAGTACGATCCTAATAGTGACAGAAAAACATGATAAAGATAATCTAGTTGATAGTGATCTAATATGAATTTAATCAATTATGAATA
>NW_006240936.1:0-2325 GCF_000226075.1 Solanum tuberosum
AACTTAAAATAAATTTAAAATAACTTTAGAAAAGGTAAAAACCAAAAATAGATATCTTCCTACTTTTTATTTTCGAACTTAAAAGCTATTTTTTTAAGACAATCTAAATGGCTCTAAAACCATCCAAAACTCATTTTCATACGTGAGTGTTGGTTGTTTATTTCTTTTTTCAACTTAATTTTGAGTTGTAAATTTCCTTCCCCAAGAAGGATTAATTGGGTCAATCAAATTTGTGAAAACTCATCATAATTAATTATATACAATTTGATTTTGATATGTTCGTCAAAAAACATCAAATCTTTGATCGTATTAAGACGTCGAATCTCTGATCTTCGGTCACCCTTTCACTGTATGCAGTTAATAGGGTCAGACATAAATTATCAAAAATCAAATTATTAATCAAATTGAAATTTTTGATAATTTGGTATTGGGGAGTATAATTTTAAAATTATGGTATTCGGATTTGAGTTTGGCATGAGATAATAATATCATTTGGTATTTGGTATTTCCCGAATATCGAATTATTTACTTAATAAAGGTCATATATCAACATGTCTATTACTCATTAGTATAAGTCATAAGAGAAAGTTAAAAAATAAACATAAACAGCTCAAATACATGTCTTTTAGTTGTATCAATTTGTTTTATTGATTTCTTCTTACTTGTTGATATTCTATTATACCGTACCTCCACATTAAAAAAATAGAAATAATTGAAGAAATAATATAAACTTTGTAATACAATCGGCTAAAACTTCAATATGATATTACCGAATACCATACAAAATCAAAGTTTAATTAGAGAAATAGTATTAACTTCTTGTTTTTAAAGTTTGGATTATATTTCAACAATATCAAAAGCATATGCTTGAAATAGTTAATTTTTACATAGTGAAGTCAATATTGCAAAAATAAAATGTGACACCAAAAGAATAATATATATAGAAGTTTTAGAAATTCATCTCGCAGAATAATGAACAAACAAAAAAGAAGAATAAATAAAAATATAATATTTCTTGCATTTCTATGAGAGTACATATCATATACGTAAAATAGAAAAAATTTAATGACCGACAAATATTTTAGCAATTTTTATTATTATCGCAAAAGGCTTTTATGGTAATAATGTGAATCACCCATACAACATTGTCCCTATACCACTATTCAATAAAAACACAACTCAATTTTACTATATATTTTTTTTTAAGTAAACGACTTCCAATATGTTATGCTTCCGATATTATTAAGTGATTCACGTAATACCTTACTATGTCTTTGTATTTTGGGAAAATGCACAAGTACCCCTCAACCTATGTTCGAAATTTTAGAGACACACTTATACTATACTAAGGTCCTATTACCCTCTCCCCCCCTGAACATATTTTATAAATGATTTTTTACTCCTTTTCGGCCTACGTGGCACTATCTTCTGGGGGCCAGCGCGTGTTGACCATTTTTTCAAGCTATCTGGTTGATAGTGTCACGTAGGTCAAAAATGGATAGAAAATTATTTATAAATTAAGTTCGGGGGAGGGGGGGGGGGGAATAGGACCTTAGTATAATATAAGTGTATCGAAAAGGGATAGAAAATTATTTATAAATTAAGTTTGGGGGAAGGGGGGGAGGGTAATAGGACCTTAGTATAATATAAGTGTGTCTCTGAAATTTCGAGCATAGGTTGGGATTACTTATGCATTTTCCCTTGTATTTTCATAAACTTAAAAATAGTCCAAACTTTTTAGAAGCAGGTGACATTTACTTGGTTGATAGACACACTCCCTTTCTTTAATTTGATAATTTTAAAGTAGGCTTTAGCCGCCCTATATTAAAGGATTAGCCTCTTACAAAATAAATGGAAAAAAATCTTCTTCATTCTACATAATATTTATGCGTATGAATGTGGTGAATACATGGCGTAAGAAATAAAAAAAACTTACTAGTGATGCTTTTCAAAGATTAGTTTGGCAAGGCTATACTAGGGGTTACATATGAAGACCATAAATAAACAGATGTAAAAGTAATTGGGTAAGAATTTGAATAAGTAAAATACATATATTTCCTCTGTCTCTAATTACTTGTCTACTTTTGAATTGATACATCTGTTAAGAAAACAATGATTGACATAGTTAGTTTTATCATTTTACTCCTATTAATTATGAAGTAGATGAATTAAAAATTTAAGATTTACAAGAAGTTCTATCTTTTCAAAGTAATTAATTGAGGGTATATAATAGATAAAAAAAATGTCTCTTTTTAAGTTATCAAAATGGACAAGTAATTAGGGACAACCGGACAACTAAAAAAGGAAAAGTGGACAAATAATTAG
>NW_006240937.1:0-2323 GCF_000226075.1 Solanum tuberosum
ACACCCTCTGTTCCTCGTTGCTCCGTGTATTTTGACGAAAAAATTGCTGAAATCATCGTTGGAATTGCCGTTTTGTAGCAGATACCGTGCGCTGCTCTTGTTTTGCCGTGAAGTTTGACGTTGCTGTTGTTGGTAACGTGAGGAACATCTGGAGAAGTCCTGGATCTTCTAGTTGAACGCAAATGGGCCGGGTCAAGGGAATTTCTGCATGTTATTGGGTTGCTGAAAATGTTTTGGACAACAAAGGGTCCAATTTCTTGGTCAAATGAGTTTAAGAAATTCGGCTAATAAATCACTATTTTTAATCGAATTGAGTGGTCAATTGCATTACAAATTTAGCCAATGAATTAGGAACGTAGTCAAATGGAATTCATTTGGTAAGCTCGGCTAGTAACTAAATAAGACGAATTAATATAATTAATTTATGAGCTCTTTAATCTTAACGGAATAAATTAATTAACTTAACCATAAACTAATCGATTTGCCTATAAACTCATTAATTCAAAATTGGAACCATAATTCAAACTAGAATTAAATAACTAAAATATTTATTTAAACCGAGTAAAAAAAATAAAATCTTTTGATATGATTTTCCAACATTTATAAAATATACCACTTACGTATATAATTATATGAAATATATTATTATTCGAAATACTATAAAAACTGATTGAAAATACTTAAAATAACCGTGAAACTATTCGAATCTTTTTTTTTAAAGCTAATTTTTCTAAATCGTTTGGAAATTAAGAGACTCAGAAACTAATAATTATCGGGGTGGGTCAAAATTGGGTGTCAACAACTGTCCCTCATTTTACTTGGTTTGATGCAAGAAATCCAGGAAAATGAAATTAACTAATCCAATTTTGACCGACCACATCTTCATCTTTTGGAAAAGGAATTTGGTACGGACTTTAGGGATTATGGCCGAACCCCGGAAATGAGTTTTCCTAGATATCTCGGGTCATATGAGAACTCAGGCCACTTGTAGTTCAATATGCTTGATTTGACGCACGATTTTGAAAGAATTCAAAAATTATTCCGATATCAAATTATGAAGAGACCGAAACACTTGGGAATAAGATTTAAGGGAGAATGTTGGAACACAGCCGAGTTTTCAACAATGAACCCGCCTACATATCCTCAACTCAGGGAATCAGGCTGCTTGTAGTTCGACTCTATCGGTTGAAAAGGAAATCTATTATGTAAGATAACCTTGGGTTTTGGAAAAGTGACAAAGCAAGTGGAGTATGAAAAAGAGGCTTGCAACCTCTTAGCCATAAATGTGGCGCGCTTCACACCCATAATTAAGAACTTGCATAGACATAATTTTCAAAGCTCTTGGTGCGTTGCCACTCAGATTGGAAAGCTTCTTCCGGTAGAGACCAAAAAATTCCGGATGCGAAACTGAAACCATGAAACCTAAAGAAAAATCCACAGGCCTTCTAATAGGGGTGTGGTTTGATTGTGGTGGAAGTCTCTCCTTTGCTCGTGTCCTAAGAGTTTGACACTCCTCTTTGGACTATGTCCCAGTTCGCTGCTAAGAAAAAGTTCCACGTTGTGCTGCATCCTTCATTGGAATTGTCGTTTTGTAGCAGATACCGTGCGCTGCTCTTGTTTTGCCGTGAAGTTTGACGTTGCTGTTGTTGGTAACGTGAGGAACATCTGGAGAAGTCCTGGATCTTCTAGTTGAACGCAAATGGGCCGGGTCAAGGGAATTTCTGCATGTTATTGGGTTGCTGAAAATGTTTTGGACAACAAAGGGTCCAATTTCTTGGTCAAGTGAGTTTAAGAAATTCGGCTAATAAATCACTATTTTTAATCGAATTGAGTGGTCAATTGCATTACAAATTTAGCCAATGAATTAGGAACGTAGTCAAATGGAATTCATTTGGTAAGCTCGGCTAGTAACTAAATAAGACGAATTAATATAATTAATTTATGAGCTCTTTAATCTTAACGGAATAAATTAATTAACTTAACCATAAACTAATCGATTTGCCTATAAACTCATTAATTCAAAATTGGAACCATAATTCAAACTAGAATTAAATAACTAAAATATTTATTTAAACCGAGTAAAAAAAATAAAATCTTTTGATATGATTTTCCAACACTTATAAAATATACTACTTACGTATATAATTATATGAAATATATTTATTATTCGAAATACTATAAAAACTGATTGAAAATACTTAAAATAACCGTGAAACTATTCGAATCTTTTTTTTTAAAGCTAATTTTTCTAAATCGTTTGGAAATTAAGAGACTCAGAAACTAATAATTATCGGGGTGGGTCAAAATTGGGTGTCAACAACTG
>NW_006240938.1:0-2322 GCF_000226075.1 Solanum tuberosum
TGCTTCTGAAAGGAGGTGTAATTTGAGCGTATCAGTGCTCACCTCTATCTCCGGATCAGACTACACCCACCTGGATCAACACTGGGCACTGGTACTCGGACCTGCATCACAACTTGTCACGACCTGATTACTCGAATCATGATGGCACCTACTATAACCCACCAATAGATAAGCCAACCCGCAACCCGAAACAACAAGTAATGGGTTTGAGGGCAGAAGCTAAACAAGAGTAGGCAAAATTTAAGATAACAACATAAACAGGCGAAAGCAAACCAAAACATATATACAAATAAAGATCCCTACCAGAACCTGGAAGTCATTAGTATAGAGCTACTAACAAAACGAGTACAAGTCCCAAAAGTGGACCACAGAGACTGGACTGTCTCAAAAGGTAAAAGGCAAGTCTATATACACAAATGGAGACTGAAATAGTATAAAACCCCGTGTGCTCACCCCTGTCTCCGGATCAGACTACACCCACCTGGATCAATGCTGGCCACTGGTACTCGGACCTGCATCACGAAACAGATGCAGAGCGTAGCATGAGTACCAAAACAACAGGTACCCAGTTGGGATCATAGGCCGACTGAACTTGAAAAGTAAAGGCAATATAAAAAGAAGGAATAACATAAATCGAAGGTCAAAAGCGGAAATCTAAGTATCAATGGAATGCAGACGAGTGTAGAAAGAACTAACTAAAGTAATCTATAAGCTGACTACACCTAACTGGACCCCCATAAGCCCAGAAGGTACACTCGTGCGCAAGTTAAATAAAAACCCGAACGGACCCCCATATGCCCGACAAGTACACATAATAATTATAACTAAAGA
Source organism: Solanum tuberosum (assembly GCF_000226075.1). Lineage (NCBI taxonomy): Eukaryota > Viridiplantae > Streptophyta > Magnoliopsida > Solanales > Solanaceae > Solanum > Solanum tuberosum. Next base: position 832 of record NW_006240938.1, read on the forward strand.
GAATTGCATATAAGAACCCAAGAACGGAGAATATCAAACCAGAAACTCAACCCTAATTAGTAGAATCTGAAAGTACGGAGGCCGGACCTCGAACCGGATGCTTACCAGAAGTACCCAATCACAAGTATCAAATATATGAGACCGGAACCCTAACCAGATGCTCTATTTAAGTATTTGGGCAATAGAGACCGGACCTTAAACCGGATGCTCTATAAGTATCTAGGCAATAGAGGCCGGACTTTAAACTAGATGCTTTATATAAGTATCTGGGGAATAGAGGCCGGACCTTAAAACGGATGCTCTATAAAGGCTCCAATGTAGCTGCTGAAAGAGTCCCAATCGATCCATACTCATAAATGTTCGTGAAACGCCGTCCACACATAGACAATCAATGTAAGTCGTTGGAACCAAATTGAAAACCAAATTCAAATCGTGAAGCAGAACTAGTGTTGTCGATGTAACTCGTGAAGCCGTAACATCGGGAAAAATAAGGATAAGTATAGTCGGAGAAAGCGTATCACCTAACTAAGGCCCAAAACTATCAGACTCAAGTCTGCTACACCAGTCTACAGGGATCTAAGCCGGCCGAGCGACGTCGGGGCAAAACTAAGGCTTATTGGATCCGAATCATGTATTTCTAAGGCAAGCCCTAGTACAAACCTAAACTAAGGCCCAACATGCTTCAAATAAACAATAATTAATCATGCAAGCACTCCACATAGCGAGGAGGGTCCATTAATAGCACAAAACATGCTCACAGTTACCCGATAATTCTTGAAATAGGCTGAAAACATGATTTCTTAACACCTATGCAAGATTCAATAACTACCCAACCCAAATCCCAACTAATCAACATGCATTCACATTTTCGAGTTCAATCTAAGAGAGGAAAACCGTAGCCTACCTGTAGGCCAATCACACGCGTTCCAAAATCACTTCTCCGGAGCTTTCCCTTTCCGAACGTCCTCAAAACGCTTCCCCGCTATCAAAAATAGAATCACAACGTTATTACAGGCGTTTAGACACTAAAATCACAGCAAACGAAGACAGATCAATTTTGGAGTCAAAACGGGAATCGTGGGACCCGCACCGAACTGTCCGAATTTGACTCCGTCAAGACACCCTAAACAACCTAAACAGCACCCCACACTTGTGTTCCAAAATGGAACACAATTCGGGGATCAAAACGCATCAACACCCAACAAGCAAGAAAACCACACTTTAATCAACTAAAAAGAAAACATTACAGTAGTCTAAACTCGAAATTAACGAGAATCAAAAAGTGCCAAGCACTCTTTGAACATTCTACAACGAAACCAAGATAGTTTCCAACACGTAGGACTTTAAATCACCCAAACCTGAGCTAAAATGAGTGAGATATGACCAAAACAAGAATACCGAAAACAAAAGCTCGAAAAATGGTACTGCAGTCAGGTTATTGAGAAATTTACCTCGAACTACGCGCACTCGACAACTTCCAAACACTCTACA
>NW_006240939.1:0-2318 GCF_000226075.1 Solanum tuberosum
TTGACGAAACATAATTCTTCTCAACCAAGTGCTAGTTGTAGAGACAATTCTTCGCATTTTATAGATGAGTTTGATTTGCTGTCACTTAAACCGAATCCGAGAGAAAGAATATCCATTGAGGCCTAAGTAGGGAACACCAACAACTCAAAGCACCTCATCAACATCCCTCAAGGTCTTTTCAACAATTTTGAAAAGGAAGCAACACCAACAAGAAAAATACATTATGCATTGCCAAAAGCAAATGTTTGTTTGTGAAAATCGCATAGCAATTTTAAAAAGGATCTCTATTAAAATAAGAAGATAGTCGGAATTCTGAGGCTATTAATGGATTGGGGTGTATTTTCTTTCTCCATGCTGCGAAAGACTCTGCATAATTACCAGCAGTACAAAATGCAAATAGCTATTCAAATAATCTCTATAAACTGTAGCATTTACAGGTATAAAATAAAACTAATGCTAAACTGCAGTAACAGAACAACTCAATTTCAAGTCCATAAACCAAGGTACTTCAATCACAACAACGCATCAACATATACTAAAAGTCAACCAAGATTAACCAAATTGGTTAACCCCTAAAATGGGTGTTCACTGAAGAAGGCTTCCCATGGTTTCCCCTCATCCTCACAAACAATTAAAGAACCAATCTTTCCCAATTCATAAGAAAGAAAACTGAACAAAGGCGAAGAATGTAAACACACCTCAGCTTTACCAGGGATAGTGCAGTGCCAAATCATCAAGTTCACTGACCCATCTGGAAGTGTCTCCGGCTTAGCAACAAAACCCTATACCCAAAATTCATCACAACAAACAAAACACAAAAACCAAAATTACAAAATCAGAAACTATAAAACTGAAGAAAATCAAGAAAAGGGTCATGAAATCAAACATGGGGGTGATTCTTTCTCCAAGCTTTGCGCTCCTCAGCAAGACGACCACGAGCAATCCCTCCCGACATTGTTGTTGTTCAAGGTTAATAACTAAATGAACAGTGAACAATCTCTCAGAAGAGTTGTGTTTCTTCTTGGCTGCCCACCCCCCCCTTTTAAAAGGACAAAAAAAAAAAGGGAGAAGTGAAACGAGTCTTGAACCTGTAAAGTAGTTGTGAGTGGCAGATTCAACGGTGGAGATTAATGGTGACAGAATTACCTAAATAGGATTAAGAAGATAATGAAACTGCTGTCTTTGTATTTTTATTTTTTTTGTTAGGTCGGGTCTCTTTTTATTAAATGGGTTTTGATAAAAGTCAAATGGATTCCGATTTTATTTGGAAAAAAAAAGATTTCAATAAAATATTCTATTTCTAGCGTGAAAACCACGCCACTATGTACGATCACGTGGAAAACGTCAATGGTCGTGCTTTCGTTAGTCGCCACTGCTTACAGGGGCCTATGGGCCATTGTCACTTTTTTTCCCACGGTATTCATCGTGGAATTCGATTAAATTTAGATTCACGCAAAAAAGTCAAGTAATATTCACTTTTTTTGGGGTTTTCCACTGTATTTATAATTTATATTAGAGTCTGACTAAATTTGAATTCGCGTAAAAAAGTCAAGCAATACTCACTTTTTTTTATTTTCAATTGTATCCACATTAGAGTCCGACTAAATTTGGATTCGAACAGAAAAGTTAGCAGTACTCACTTTCTTTTTGGTTTTCCACGGTTATCCACATTGGAGTCCGACTAAATTTAGATTCACGCAAAAAAAATCAAAAGTAATAATTATCACTCCACCACAACACTTGTTGGTGGTCATTGTCACTTTTGTGCCCTTATTTTTATTTTTTACGCTATAAGGAGTATAGGATAAATATTTTTTCGAAGCATAAATTTATATTTTGAGAAAAAATTTGCTATATTCTTTAATTTTGTTATTTAAAGTCGATATACAACTAATTATAAAAGTGATCTAGATATATCTCTATCGTTAGGAAAGCGATTCACATATATCTCTAATGTTACAAAAATGGATCTCATATATCATTCTCATCTAATTGAAGTAAAAAAATAATTTTGATTTAAAAAAAAAAAAAAAAAACTGTAGTATATGATCTTTCTCTCTCACTTTTTTTTTTTACTTTTTTAATATCATTATTTGAGTTTCTTATTTTTATTTGATTTTTTTCTTTTATTCTTTACTATAAACATGTGAGAAATTATAAAAAAAACTATGTGAGTGAAAAAAGAGAAAAAAATTAAAACAATTTTACGATTATATTGTAATTTATTTTTTGTATTTGTAAGAAAAATGGGTCATTTATTATAATTTTATAAGAAAGTTAGTGAAAAAATAAATTTGACCATCAAAATAATAAATTTA
>NW_006240940.1:0-2315 GCF_000226075.1 Solanum tuberosum
CTTTCTCCTCTTCCTTCTCTTCTTTCTCTCTTCTCTCACAAGCCCTAGCTCTTTACTCTTTAAAAAAAAAAGACAAACTGATCTAAAATCAGTCTAACACATTAATATAACCAAAACAATTGATTAGGGAAAAGACCAAAATACCCTTAAAATTTCCGGACGGAAATCCCCGCCAACTGCTCAACTTCCAAAGGGTATAACTCACTTATACGAACTCGGAATCGAGCAAACTCGGTGGCGTTGGAAAGATCATTCCACGAGCTTCGTAAACATACTGGGACTACTCCTAAATCATCCTGAGCTAGGAGTTATGACTGCTCAAACTTGGCCAGAAACTCACTTTTTCCCACACTTAACCAAATTTTCCAGATTCTGAATTTAGCCAAATTTCCAGATTCTGAGCTTAGCCAAATTTCCAAATTCTGAATTTTTCCAAAAAAATGATTAATTCCATTTCTAAGCCTCTTCATAGATATTTCAAATTGCCGAATGTTACACTTTCCTTAGTACCTGTAGTGAGCATTCCACATTGATTGAGCCAACGCATCCCTCCAAGTGGTTCACTTTTCAGACGATTCATCAGTATGTTCTGTTTGATTCTCCACTTGTTCTTCCATATCCATGTCTAAAGGATCCACATCCATCTCTCTATAGATATAGTTGTTAATCGAACAACAAGCACTTATAGTTTTGTTATGAACTTTAACAGAGTACCACGATGAGCTCCTAAGAATTCCCCAACGTCTTTCCAAGAGACCAAACGCCCTTTCAATAACATTATGAGCCCTAGCATACTTTATATTAAAAAGTTCTTCTCGACATCGAGATGGGGATTGTCACCTTGCCAATCCCTTAACCAATATCTATACCTTCTGTAAGGTGAAAGAAAACCTTTTCCATTCATATATCCTCCATCACATAAATAATAATTTATCTATAATATACACATAAAATTTAGTTACTTTTCTATTCTTTTCATGTACAATTTACCTTCTCAAAAAATTTAAATATACCATTCTTTTTGTGTTCTTATATGCATATATACATGGCATACCCTCAGGAATTTTTAAACCATTGCGTTATACTACAACATCTTGTAATACACGACCATCAACGGCTGATCCTTTCCAACCAGGAAACACATAAGTAAAATTGAGATTTCTATGACAAACTCCCAATACATTAGTAGTTATATCTCCCTCTTGTCCAATATCATAGCTTGTACTCAAATGGAACTCTAATGTGAATGTAAGTACCATCTAGTGCACCTAAAAAATCCTATAAAAAATATAGAGTTACCTCACACTAAAACAAATTCTTAGTAAAATTACATTATTTAATCATATACAGATGCAAAAATTAATCTCACCTACCTTAAACAATTTCATCGATCTTCAATCTCATCCTCAGACGCCGGTTTAGGATCGACAAGTAACAATGGAGTTTAGTTTGAGTATAGGTCTCAAGCATTCATTAAAATCTTGACTTACGCTCCACTCCAGATCTAATATAATCGACCTTGATAGATCTATTCTTCTCGTGATGAGCCAAGATGTTTAAGAACATTGCTAGATTTTCACTACTTGACATATATATACCATCAATCAAACCTGTGACATCCTTAGTTAATAGAACTAAATTATGAAAGGCATTTCTATCCATTCTTAACTGTCGATACATACAATGTCACTATCATTTATGATACAATTTAAGTGAAAAATAGTTTTTGAAATTCGGACACTCATACGGTACCGAATCTCATGTCCATTTTTGTATCACCTTCTTAGTGAATGCCCATGAATAGCCATAAAAAGGCAAATAAGGACTACAAGAAATTGTTGGCACATTATTCCCTCAAGAATAATATAATCAGTACTCGAAAGATGTTGAAGATCCATAATAACACCTAAGTTTTTCATAAAAATAGACAAAATCAAGACACACGATATGAATAGAAATCTACAAATTTTAAGCATAAAAGATTCCACAAAATACTAATTTAATTTCAAGCTCATTTCAATACACCTATTTACAACCATTTGGGAACAAGAATGAAAGAAAAAAGTTCAAACTTGTATAAACCCTACACGGATAATAGTGACGATGTTATTAAAAAATTAACCCTACACAACTACACCTTCTCCATTGCTAAAGAAGAGAAATGTCCGCCAAAGAAAAAGGAAAGGCGCCAAACAGCAAAATAGCGTGAATTTCTTTACCAATTCTAAAGGATGTATAAAGAAATTGAAGGACAATTCAGTCATTTTATTGTGTCCTTGTCCAAGTATTAGTAAACCTGGGATTAGTAATCCCCA
>NW_006240941.1:0-2306 GCF_000226075.1 Solanum tuberosum
CCCACATGCATTGAATAGTTGGCAGCCATTGAGTGGGCCACTAATACACGTGGGAGCGTTTGCATTGCACGCTTTTGACTTCAAAAATCGCGTGTTTATTTATTTAAAGGTAGGATAGTTAAAGTGCCTATTTGTGCATTATGAAAGTTGGAGGTCAAAGTTAAAATTTGAAGCCAAGTTTAGGGGCCAATATATGTATTATGCCCTTTAAGAAATTATACCAAAAGCAGTTCAAGTTGTACTATAATATCAAAAGCATTTTTTATTTTACCCTTATTATTATTACCCTTATTTATAAGCCAACAACAATAGGACTAAGACTGGAATTGAGGATTGTACACAAAGTTATTTGAATGGTACTATAAATGTGTACCATTTTCATTGGGTATTGATTACTTTATCTTTTGTGTGCCTATTTGTTTAACACGTGTATGTTTTTTTTTCTAGCAAAACTATGCGTATGCCAATGCATCTAGAGTTCTATCTCCCTCCCCTGCAATCTCTCTCCTTCTAGGTGAACTTCCATTTTTCTCTTCTCATGTTTGCTGTTCTATTTTTTCTCTTCACTTTGCTTTTTTGCTCTCATTGTTTTTCTTTGCTTTTTCGTCATCTTCTTCCAGGATTTTAGGTTAAACTTTGTCCTGTTTTGTTGATTTTATGTTCGATTGTTTTGATATTGCTTTCAATTTTTGCTCCTTCATAGTTATGTGGATGTAGGTATGTTGCATGCACAAAATTCCTATTTTGAATCCACTTCTTCTTCATCTCCTATGCCCAGAAGTGTAGACCCGTCTCAATTTAGCATTGATGAGTCATATTATAAGAGAGTACAACAAAAAAATTCTTCTGCCACATACCAACAAAGACCTCAAAATTCAACTGGGTATGAGGTAGATTTCTTGGTCTTTCCTTTTCTTTTTCTTTTTTCATGTATCTATACCATTTTGACAAGTACCAAAATTTTCATTTGTAAACTCTAAATGTTAGACTAAACAAAATGGAGCAACTTAGGTTTACATGTAATAGGGATTTACAAATTCAACAACAGAGTATAGATGCAGGCACCATCTCTTTTCAAAAATCTTTGAATTTAACCAACCTCCAAGCTGAAGAAACCCTTCAATTCCAGGGTAAAATTGAAAATACTACATTCTAAAAAGTATCCGCCTTTGAAGGGTATTTTCTATTTGGGATTGAATTGAACTCTTATTTTTTTTTTAAAAAGCATCAATTTTTCCTGCTGCCCATGTTCATGTTAAATCTTACTAATTAAGTATCTTTTTGCTTTGATGCTTTTAGGCATGGCTGCAGATCTTGGAAAATTGAAAACTGAGCTTAATTAGAGAGGCAGAAGATAATTTAGTAAAAGCACTTACAAGTATATATCAATCTCTTACAATATATATTTTTATGTTGTAGTATATTGTTTAGGTTTTACGTCCATTGCTATTTTTCTTTCATCTTTGGATCAAACTTTGAAGAGAACTGGGTATCTAGGTTGAGGAATGCTTTAGGTTTACTCAAACAACACTAAAAAGGATTATGGGATTAAAGCACTGAAAGAGTTCATGGCTGTAAAAAAAAATTGAATTTATGTCCATTCTTTTCTATATTGAGAAATTAAAATTAAAGGTAAATACTTGTACCAAAAGTAATGTAAGTTGTATTTTATTTGGGCACTCATTAAACAAGTACTACTTGCTAATTGCAAATATTCTTAAGGCTTCTTTCAACATGTTCTATTTGCTACTTAGAGGAGATACACATATGCCAATCTCCGTTCATCATTCTTTGCTATTTACTTACACTAGGAGCAACTTCCAAAATCTTTGGTATGATAATACTTGCTCTTCTCTGCTTCCAATTTTCAGAATTTTGTTATGGTTTTTGTTTAATATGCTAATCTTGATAATTACTTTTGAATTTAAAAGTTCTTTATTATTTAGTAGGTATATTTTGGAAGCTGATGTTTTATGAGAATAATCTCTTATATGCATGTTATATGTTAAAGGAGAAATTCATGTTTTATGTATTTTTTTACAAGTAATAAAGGCTCTTGAGTTTTATGGTCTTAAACTAAAAATATATAGGATGTGCCAAAATGCCCTTTTGAACTTGTGATCTTTAACATGTCATGAGAAAAGTTAGAAATAAAGAGTTGCTAAAAAAGTAAAGAGACATTCTTTTAAACGTACTAAAAAGAAAAGTGATACAAATACATTGAAATGAAGGGAGTAAAATATGCTCTATTACCCTCTAGGGATGCTATATTTAAGGTGAATTCAGTTTGTGTTATTAACATGTGT
>NW_006240942.1:0-2306 GCF_000226075.1 Solanum tuberosum
CTCACAGATATTCCCTGTTGAACAAACGTCTTCATTTTAGGGCACTCTTCAATTTCCACATTTCTTAGATATGGAAATTCAAGGGCATGGTTTGTCAGAAAGAAATGCCCCAACTTAGGCAGACGAATAAGATGCAGCTGTTCTAAGAGTGGAAATAAGGTCATGATTCCTGCTCCTTCTTGTTCCTCTTCTGTGATCACTTCTTCCATTGATTCACAACGAAGTATATGTAGCATTTGGAGATTCAAAAGACCTCTGGCCACTGATGGAGACATCAAGTTTTTCAATTTTCCACAAAATGATACAAACAATGTTTGAAGTTTGGTGAAGTAGTCAGTTGGAAGTTGGTGAGAGCATAGAGCACTTATGCTTTTAAGGCCGTGGATGTGTAGGTCTTCCAGGTTGGGACAAAAAACCTGCAAACATTGTTGCAGATAGAGTAGGAGCTATTGGAACAAAACACTAGGTCATAAGTGGACAAGCTAAAAGTGCTTACACACATTTATTTATATATTTTTAAAAAGCCAAATATATATATATAATTGTATATGATCTCGTTTCATATTTATTTTTTCCATTTGGGTTGGGTCTAGAGGGGTAAAAAAAGGGGTGAGATAATTTTTGAAATCCACATGACATTTTGAAATTAAAAGATCACTATTATATATTTTTTAATTAAATAGATATAAATTTATTAACGAAAATGATAATTATGCACCATATATTAGACGATGAGGTATATATGCATCTAATTGTATTAACAAGAGGTATATTTGCTCAAAATCGCAAAGTTGAGCAGTATATTTGTAACATCCGACAATTTAAAATGAATATGAAGAAGCTTGAAATTGGAAGTAGTCATTTTTTTGGAAAAATTCAGAATCTGGAAAAATTTGGCTAAGTGTGGAAATCAGTGAGTTTTGGCCTATCTTTGAGTAGTCGTAACTCCTAGCTCAGGATGAGTTAGAAGTAGTCATTTTTTTGGAAAAATTCAGAATCTGGAAAAATTTGGCTAAGTGTGGAAATCAGTGAGTTTTTGGCCATCTTTGAGTAGTCGTAACTCCTAGCTCAGGATGAGTTAGAAGTAGTCATTTTTTGGAAAAATTCAGTAATCTGGAAAAATTGGCTAAGTGTGGAAATCAGTGAGTTTTGGCCTATCTTTGAGTAGTCGTAACTCCTAGCTCAGGATGAGTTAGGAGTAGTTCCAATTATGATTGTGAATCTTGTGGAACGATCTTTCCAACGCCACCGAGTTTTCTCAATTCTGAGTTCGTATGAGCGAGTTATGCGCTTTGAAAGTTGGGGCAGTTGGCAGGGAGTCCGTCCGGAAATTTTAAGGGCATTTTGGTCTTTTCACAAATCATTTCTTTTGAGGTTATATTGTTGTGTTAGGCTGTTTGTGGATCATTTTTGTTCCATTTTAAAAGAGAGAAAGTTAGGGTTCTTGAGAGTGAAGAAGAGAAGAAGAAGAGAAGAAGAGGAGAAAGAGGAGATCAACAAGTTTCCGTCGTGGAATTTCGTCGGGAGTGATCCCTATCAAGGTATGTGAGTTCTTTAGTGTGGGTTGATCCTTTCCCCCACACACCAAGCTCATTTTATGATTTGAGAAAATATTGGATTTGTTGTTGAAGTTGTTTGTTGTTTGTGATGTTATTAGTTGTGTTGTGAAAGTTATTGTTGGTTGTGGGGCATGATTTGGTTGTGTTCTTGAGTTGAATCTCTTGTATGTTGAGGGATTTTATGATCCTTAGTGTTGGTTGGTTCATACCCCCACACTACCAACTCGTTTTTAATTTCAAGAAAAGATTTATTTTGGTTGTTGAAGTTTGTTGGTTGTGTTGTTGAAGGTTCTTGCTGATTTGGGATAGGATTTGGTTGTGATTTTGCTGCTGGAACCTTTGAGGTTGAGAGGGTTTAGAGTTGGATAGAAACAAGGGGGAAAAGTCGGATTTTTGGGGGAAAAGGGCTGGGCTGTTGCGCCAGCCAGCGCACCCAAAAAAGGGATGCTAAACTTTCCCTTTGGGGCAGAACACCTGGCAGAACGCCCAGCAGTCCCTCTGAAGTTTGAGGGCCGGCGCCCCGCGCCTCTTAGAGCGCCAAGGACGCCAATCCTTCCTGTTACCTTCATTCCCCACTTTTTCATACATGTTCCTAGGTATTATACCTATGTTTCCTAGTTGTTTCCAACACTCCAAGGTACTTCTAAAAGTCAACAAATCATCTGTAACATGTGATCAAACACCTTGAATCTAAAATTCCAATTCAAGGAGAGTAAAGTTAGAAGTCAAGTGATGTTAAGAGTTAAG
>NW_006240943.1:0-2299 GCF_000226075.1 Solanum tuberosum
ATAACTAGTGTCCGAAGTGAAAGAGAAACAAGACCAAAAACCTGTTTTGCTTGAATTGAAGGGTGATGAGTTGGGGATTTTGACTCAGTTGGGGATTTATTTTCATAATGTATTTTCCTAAATGCCTAATTTATGCGCTAAACTAATGTTAAAGTGTTAATTCGCAGCAATGAAGGCAAAAGAGAAAGGCAAGGACATTACCGAGCTAAAAAAAATGAAAAAAACTGAAGCGAAAAGAAGCGAAAAAAACTGAAGATGTTGAAGAAGGGCAATCCTGATAAGAGCCAAGACCACTTGGAGAATCACCGAGTAGTCCTTCACCTCGCTAAAATTTACAGCGTGCCAACCCTTGGACAAATGAAATTTGGCGGTGGAGCATACTCTTCAGCGATGCGCCAATTGGATCGGCGAAGGAGCCTCAGCCCGCCTAAAGTTACAGAATAATTAGTGAAGATGTGAGCAACAACGACGACAAGAAGGGACAGTTGCGCATCATCGACTAGATTGGCGCACCCGACTTCGATGGCGTAAAATTACAACACACAAAGGGTGAAAACTAAAGACAAAAGGGTGATGGACTGGGGCATTTGGCGCATCGCCGATCGGTTCGGTGATGCTCGACTTATTCCGCTGAATTAATCCAAAGGCTAAAATTTGGGAGCGTATAAATTAAATTTTGAAAAGAGAAAGAGGTATCCAAACATGTACTCTCTTTGGTTTCTGATCTGGAACACCAAAAAACTGTTCTTAGTAGTTCTTGAGGAGAATTTCGAATTGGATTTTATTTTAACTTGATTCCAAGCATTGTGAAGACTTGAATTTTATTACCCAGCTGATGGAGACTATAATTGGTAATATTTTATCACTTTTTATAATGTGTGGCTAAAACCCCTATTCTTGGGGGTGTGATTAAATGCTCTAATTAGCTTATGGGTGTTTTAATTTACTCATTCCTATGTTGATTTGAAGTGGGTTTGATAGTTAGTTGTGTTTTAATCTATGTAATCTAATTGAAATTGCAATTTTAACTTAGTATTCTAGGCTTTCTTGAGAAAGAAGTTTTAGAATTAACGCTATGGATTGATGATTGTAGTAATTGGGTTATCGTTGATTCAGCTTGAGAGAGTGAATCTAAATTCAATCCTACCAATCTAGCTTGAGAGAGTAGATTAATAAAGGTTTTGGGCTGATCATAGTGTTATGCTTGTCGAGGTTTTAGAGAACTCGACCGAATTGTGTTAGTTGATTGAGAGATGGCTACCACAGTCAAAGCCTAGCCTACCCACTAAGATTCAGCTTTTGTTAGTAAATTAGAATCTCCCATATAGCGAAATTAGCAATTCATCGATCACATTCCCGAGAATCTCTCTCGACTTGATTACTACCCTATTTTTGTAGTTGTTAATTTCCACTCTAAACCCCCATTCGACACTAGTTGTCAATCATTTCAATTTACTTTAATAGTTTTGATAATGTTTACTTCTACAAACGACTAGAGCACGTCCTTTACTTTATAATTGAATTCCATTTTGTACCACTCCATGTAGGATCGATGCCAACTCTGGGTTTATACTTGATTGCGACTGCATACACTTAGAATTGGATGAAGTGTAGTTGAGTGTAATAAAAATGGCACCGCTACCAGGGAGTTGTGTTTGGAATTCTCTTATTAAAATTTGGTTGTGATCTTATTGTGTTGTAGTTGAACCCAATTTACTTTTGTTTGTTGTTTGTTGTCTTTGAACAGGTGACGAAATGAGTGTCAACGGAAGCAAAGTTAGTCAGCTTGGACACAGTGATGACATCAACAACTTGAACGATGTAAATGAAATATAGCTGGGTGGCGTAGGTGTTATCCGGTTGCCTCCGGTCTTGGAAAATATGGTTTATCACGTGAGAAGCACGATTTTGCAGTTGTTGCAAATGAAAGATTTGTTTTGAGGCTCGAAACATGAGGATCCCTATGAAGACATCAGAAATCTTGTGGACACATGTGGTCCATTTGCCTTTGAGAACATTACACAAGTGTCGGTTCGACTTCGTTTTCTTCCTTTCTCTCTAACAGGGGAAGCAACAAACTGGCTAGCCGAGGTTCCAAGAGGATCAATCACATCGTTAGAGGAGCTCACCAAAGCATATTACGTAAAGTTTTTCCACCCTCAAAGATGGTGAAATTGAGGGACCATATTCAAAATTTTAAGCGAGTAGATGGGGAGCCAATTCATAAGACATGGCTGAGGTTCCAGAAATTGTTGCTCAAATGTCTGACCCATGGACTCCCAAACAATGTGCTCTTGCA
>NW_006240944.1:0-2298 GCF_000226075.1 Solanum tuberosum
AGTTTTCAATCCTAATTCTTGATGGAAGAAAACAATTTCACTAAGCTGATAGTCAATAAAGCTGGTGAATTCGATAATGGAAATAACAAAATGATACATATCAAGTTGAAAGGTTAATATTGTACCACAAGGTACATATTGATATTACTTGAACTTTACAGGCATGAGCTCAGTCCTAATCCCCGTTAGAGGAAAACGTTTGCAGTGGGTTGACTACTAACGTAAAATCGGCGAATTTGGTAATGGAGATAACAAAAACAAAATCCGAAAAAATATACGTGTAAATATATAAAGGGATTCAATACGTACTATGGTTATTAATTAGTACACCGAAAATGATCTTTAGCTGCAATTAATTAACCGTAATAGCTTAATTGCCGCTAAATATAGTGGCAATTTGCACTCTTTGTAAATGTCCCTAAATCATTTAACGAAATTGGATCTAAGGAAAATTAACTAATGCTTGTAAAGACTTTAGCACTCTTTATTAATGTGTATATTTTTTATCGTTAAAAGCTTATTTTATTGTCATGATAAAACTTTTCACCTATCTACATAATATACTTTTTCAATGAAGTGGTGTCAGTTAACACCTTTTGAATACATGTTGCTCTGTCATTGATGATGATAAATATTATTTAAACTTTATGTGCATGAGCTTTTAATACTAAGCCACGATAGAGGAAGATGTTGCAGTAGGTTGACTGTTAACATAAAACTGGTGAATTTGTGATGGAAATAACAAAACAAAATACTGAAAATCCTTCTAATTACAACATATATTCACTCAATAGTATTTTATTAATTCATAACGTGATTTCAGAACTTATTTAAACCATTCTACAAAATTCTTTTTTTTGTGAGGGGGTAATTTTTATAGAAAAAATATGAATGTGGATCGTCTTAATCATTTATAATATTTAGGGATTTAACACAACACATAGTATCTATACTTTTTCAATGAATTGGTGATAGCTGACTCTTTTTTAATATATCTGGCTTTGCCACTAATGATGATGTGTATTACTTAAATTTTACGTGCATGAGCTTTTAGTCCTAAGGCTCGATAAATGAAAACAATTGCAGTAGGCTAACAGTCAATAAAAGACTGGTGACTTTGGTGACGGGAATAACAAAACAAAATATGACATGTTGTAAGGTTTATATTGTACCGTAAGGTATTGATATTTACTTGAACTTTACGTGTGCATAAGCATTCAACCCTAATCCCCAGTAGAGGAAACCAGTAAATTTGGTGACGGAGATAACAAAACATAATGTGAAAATATAGGAGTAAGTATATAAAGGGATTCAATAAGAATGTATATCAAGAAAAAATTTCCCTTATCTACATAAGATGATTGCAGCAGGCTGACTATTAACGTAAAATCGGTGAATTTGGTGATGGAAATAACAAAACATGAATATGAAAATCCTTCTAACTACGACACATATTCACTCAATAGTATTTCATTAATTCATAACGTGGCTTGAGACATTATTAAAAAACATTCTACAAAACCACTTATTATTTTTTATATAAAAAAAAAAAAACCGGATCGTCATTAATCATTTGATAATATTTCTAAACATATATGCATATACGTTTATCCAAGAAATTCTTCGGAGGTTATATACAGACAATGTGAAAGATATTTGGATTTTATCAAGCCATATTTGAACTATTGATTCAAATATCTATAATAGTGACATTAAATATTGGTAAATGAGCTCTGAATAAATTTTATACAGATTTTGTATATTTATTAATACAGTGAATGAATTTTGACCAAAACTGTTGAATTTGCCTTTTAAGTGCTATAATTAAATCAATATTGCATCTTTTGTTTTTATGTAAGAAGAAATTAAAGAGGTTTGTTAGTTGTATGTCTTCCTCTCATGGAAAATTAATTTTAAAGAAATTATCATAATGAAACGATATTTCAACTCACAATAAACCGAACAAAGAAAACAGTTTTCTTACAAACTTTAAACAAAGTATTTTCGTATAGTATATATAGGGCTCATTAAAGGGGGAGCGCTCCCTAGGACCAGGAGTTTCCCTAGGCTCGACTCAATCCATCCCACTAAACTCCTCGGTCTTTGGCTTTAGTGACCAAACAACATCTAGGACGATTAACAGATTTGAAGAAGACAAGAGGCAAAAACTTCAGATTACTTTAGTCGGGCAAACTATTTGTTTTAGTTCATACATATATCAAATGAACTTTGAGGTGGCTAAATGTTTTAGTTCATACATACATCAAATGAACTTTGAGGTGGCTAACTCATCTTTAT
>NW_006240945.1:0-2297 GCF_000226075.1 Solanum tuberosum
TGCACCACAAACTATTCAAGCTATCGATTTGCATGAAAGAAATTGGGGTACCGTTGATGCAGTCATCAACTGCAATTTTACTGTCGGTAATATTTTATAATCACTTCTTTTAATTGATCAGAGAATTAATTTTACTGTCGATAATATTTTATAATCACTTCTTTAATTGATCATAGAATATATTCACACTTTTTGTCACATCATTATCGAAGGGTTCAAGGCTATGATCAAACGGCATGTTTAGAGGAGAACTAAGATAGAAAATAACAAAGGCATATATTAAATATATATAAAACGTATTAAGTTTTAGGATGATCTAGAGATAATCTTTGTGTGAGGTACGTACTTGTTTGCAACAAATTTTAAATATTTGAAAATAAATTAATCATAAATAAAATATGAAGAAATGAGAATAGTATTGAAGTACAATTTTGTTCCTCCCTAGATTATTCTCTCTCTTAAGATTTCTTGAATAAAGGGTCGTTAGTGGCATATTTTTTGAAACAGGATGAATTGATCTCCGTAATTCGAGGGTCGTTAGTGGCATATTTCTTGAGCTAGGATGATTTGGACTTTATCTCTATGAAAGGATTTGTAAATTTTCTTGAAGTATTTTATTATCAAGAAGGCTTTGACATATCTTGATCTCTTTATGAATATCAATATATGGTATATTCGAGATCTTGGTCTTTATAAATACCCAAGAGTTTATGGGATATTTTGAGATGCCTCTTCAAAGGAATATATTACCCTTTAGTTAGGATATTTGGAAAACCCTAACTATAATAGAACTCGCATGGTAGAATCCTACAAAATTTCAATGTCTATTACTCGACTATGTTCACTTAAAAATCCTTTTTTTTTGTGCACAAAATGTAGAGGGGCAAGAGAAGGTTGTGAAGGTGTCTATTGAAGCCATAGATGAGGAAAAAAGGTTAGTGACATACAATATATTTAAAGGTAATTTAATGGAGCAATACAAGGCTTTCAAAGTAACTCTTCATATTGAAAATGAAGAAGAAAACAACTTGGTTATATGGACTATCCAATATGAGAAACAGAATGAAGACGTTCCAGAACCTTTTTCTTATTTGCAAATGGCCGTTAATTTGACTAAAGATGTCGACGCTCATCATGTCAACCAGTAATATCTTATGTTGCTCAGACTCTTTAAAAAATATGGACGGGTGTGTGTATTTTAAGAGAATTCAATACGAGTACAACATCATTTTTAGAGAGTCTGTACAACCTGTACATAGGTGATATCTATGGTTTGTTGAGAATAAAGAGAGTTTCATGTTCTCTATGAAAGTGGTGCTTGCTCAAGTTTAAGAATTTTTAAGTGGTTGTGTTTGTTGATTTTTGTATTTCTCATAAAGATGTAATTTGCTTTGTTGTGTTCTCATGAAATATTGTATAATTTTTTATTTTCTTTTCTTCAAAAACAAACTTTATTTGTTTGGTTTGATTTTGTGAATTAAGTCTCTTCAGTCCTCTTTCTTCCTCCATTTTTGGATACATTTTATGTCATTATTATTACATAAATAGCATGTAATTTCTTCTAATCATTACTATAATTTTCACAAATTTCAATGGGAGGGCCTTTTGAAAGATCATTTGTGACCTTTTATCCCAAAAAAGTACAACTAAATTTGGATGCAAGTTTTATATGATATGTAGA
The DNA here is from genome assembly GCF_000226075.1 of Solanum tuberosum. NCBI lineage: Eukaryota > Viridiplantae > Streptophyta > Magnoliopsida > Solanales > Solanaceae > Solanum > Solanum tuberosum. The sequence continues at coordinate 1,682 of NW_006240945.1, forward strand.
TCGAATTAATCGAGATGAATAAATATGAAAGCAAGTAATTAAAGTTAAGATCTCACATATAGCTCGTGTTGGCCTGATTCCAACAATATATTTTCAACTAAAATCTCTTCAACCAATCTTGATATGAATATTTAAAGCCGATGAACAAATATTGATGATAGAGAGAAATTCAAGTATCCGGCTCCTCTCCATTACCCATTTCCTCCATTTCGTCAAGTGCATGTTTAGATTAGAGACACGTGTCATATTTAAAGTTTAAAGGTCAAGATTATATCATATGAATAAATATCATAACCATAGTTAAGTCAATTAATTTTAGAAAACTATTCTCCAAATTTGGTAAGAATTACAATATATTCCATACAAGATTTGATATTTATAAATATCTTTAATTTCATATTATGTTTTTAATTTACAATTTAATATTTAAATACAAAAATATAATATGAAATTAATGATTATAACTCAAAAGTCACTCAACTATTGATATTTTCCTTAGAAAGTCACTATTTTTATTATAAGAAATAAGAAGATATCTATTTTATTTATCTTACTAATCCACTCCAATTATTTTTTATTTTATTTTTTTTTGAAAAACGTACTGTAGCAATAGACA
>NW_006240946.1:0-304 GCF_000226075.1 Solanum tuberosum
AGACCTTTGGCAGTATTTAGCTCTCAAGAAGTCCCCCAGAGCAGGTAAACCCCCCATTTTGACAATCTTCGTGTGCTATAGTCCATGAACTTTTTGGTGATATGGAATTCCGATATAATTTTGCCAAAATTTTTCGTGGACGTCCGTTTAGTCCTTAGCTATGAAGCCAGTCAGCTCTAACGGACCAAACGTCCCATTTTGAAAGTCAGAAGATCCCTAGAGCAGGTAAACCGCTAATTTTGGTGATTTTCGTGTGCTTCAGTCCATGCACTTTTTCGTGATCTGGAATTCCAACATAAATTTT
>NW_006240946.1:434-705 GCF_000226075.1 Solanum tuberosum
TTGAAGGTCAAATGTGCCACAGAGCAGGTAAACCCCCCATTTTGCCAATCTTCGTGTGTTATAGTCCATTGACTTTTTGGTGATCTGGAATTCCAACATAAGTTTTGCCAAAAATTTTCATTGACATCCATTAATACCTTAGCTATGGAGCCAAATAGCCCTCACGGACCTAACGTCCCATTTTAAAGGTCAAAAGAGCCCCAGAGTAGGTAAACACCTCATTTTGCCGATTTTTGTGTGCTATAGTCCATGAACCTTTTGGTGATCAGGC
>NW_006240946.1:839-1136 GCF_000226075.1 Solanum tuberosum
AAAAGGTCAAATGAGCCCAGAGCAGGTAAACCCCCCATTTTGACGATATTCGTGTGATATAGTCCATAAACTTTTGGGTCATCTGGAATTCTGACATATTTTTTGTGAAAAATTTTCGTGGACGTCCGTTAATACCTTAGCTAATGAGCCAGTTAACCCTCACGGCCAAAACGACCCATTTTCAAGGTCAACGACCCCCGGAGCAGGTAAACCCCCCATTTAGCTGATTTTCGTGTGCTATAGTCCATAGACTTTTTGGTGATCTTGAATTCCGACATAATTTTTGCCAAAATTTTT
>NW_006240946.1:1393-2294 GCF_000226075.1 Solanum tuberosum
TCACGGCCAAAACATCTCATTTTGAAGGTCAAATGTTCCACAAAGCAGGTAAACCTCACATCTTGTCGATTTTCGTGTTCTATAGTCCATGGACTTTTTTAAGATCTGGAATTCCGACATAATTTTTGCCTAAATTATTCATAGACGTCCGTTAAGACCTTAACTATTTATCCAGATAGCCCTATCGGCCATAACTTCCCAATTTTTGAAAGGTTCAAAATTGTGCCTCAGAGCAGGTAAACCCCCCATTATGCCGATTTTAATGTGCTATAGTGCATTGACTTTTTTGTGATTTGAAATCCGACATAATTGTTGCAAAAAATTTTCGTGGACGTCCGTTAAGACCTTAGCTATGGAGACAGTTAGCCCTCACTGCCAACACGTCCCATTTTGAAGGTCAAATGTGCCCCTAGAGAAGCTAAACCCCACATTTTGCCGATTTTCGTGTGCTATAGTCCATGGACTTTTTGGTGATCTAGAATTTTGATATAATTTTTTCCAAACTTTGTCGTGGACGTCTGTTAAGTCCTTAGCTATGGAACAAGTTAGCCCTCACGTCCAGAACGTCCTATTTTGAAGGTCAAATGTGCCTAAGAGCAGGTAAACACCTCATTTTGCCGATTTTCGTGTACTATAGTCCATGAACCTTTTGGTGATCTGGCATTCCGACATAATTTTTGCCAAATATTTTTATAGACGAACAAAACGTCTCATTTTGAATGTCAAATGAGCCCCAGAGCAGAAAAACCCTCATTTTGCCGATTTTCGTGTGCTAGTCCATGGACTTTTTGGTGATCTGGATTCCGACATAATTTTTGCCTAAAGTGTTCGTGGACATCCGTTAAGACCTTAGCTATGGATCCTCTATAGATAAAGTCTTAACGGACGTCCACGAAAAAAT
>NW_006240947.1:0-2294 GCF_000226075.1 Solanum tuberosum
ATTTATATATAATATATTATGAAGATATTAATTTTTTTTTAACTTTTTCGTATATTTACTTTTTTTATATTGAAATTTTAATAAAATTTTTGAATTTGCCCATATCGATAAATCGATAAATTCCATGTCAAGCATAATGATTGATTTTCTAGGATCATATAATTACAATCATAGAAATACAATGAACTCTCTTTTCAATTGTCTCGACGTTGGACAAGGGAATAACTATTATTCATAGAACTATGTTCTCATTGTACATGACAAAAACTTAAATTTTATTTGTTAAAAGGTCATTTCCTGTTTCTTTTTTAGTTGTTACAAGGTTTTGAACAATTTTTAAGAAAAAATTAATTAGGAGTGTAGTTTGACTAATATATTCCTTATTAATTCTTTAATTTTTATCTATTTATGTGCTTCTTAATTCTAGAATAATTCTAAAGGCGAAGTTGGGAAAAAATAATTAATTCTCTTTTAATTGTTTAATTAATTGATAACTATATTTTGCAACAAGTATTTTTATTTTTTATAAATGACAACTAAAATAAATGTAAAGAGTAAGGTTTAGCGTCAATTATTTCAGCCATAATGATAAGTTAGATGACTAATCGAAGTGTACAATTATGTAAGTTTTTCAATTATTAAATGTCAAATTTGCAGAAATAAATGCCTTTGCATAATTGGTTTTCGATAAAGTTATTCACAAGTAATGGGCAATGATTATGTGAATGCAACTATATATCTTATATTTAATATATAATTAAGTCTCAAAAATAGATTTAAATTATTATTTATTTTAGTTTCATACTTAACTAATTAGGAGCGTGAAAAACACACTTTAAAGTTCACTAGATTAAATATGTGTATAGTGTATACAAGGGGTGTACAAAACCGAACCGAAAGCCGAACCAAACCGCAAATCGAGTTAAACCAAAAAAAAAACCCGACAAGTGATTTGGTTTGACTTGGTTTGGTATTCGGAAAAAAAACCCGACTATATTTGGGTTGGTTTGGTTTTAACTAAAAAAAAAACAACCCGAGACCAAACCACCCGACATTATATATGTAATTTTAAAATTTTATTTTATACATAAAAATATTTACTCTGATATAATTTTAAAATATTTCTTATACTATTTCATAGATTTTATCTTTTAATATATTATTTCAAGTTTAAAACTTAGAATTCGGAATGGTCCAATAAAGATTATAGTTCATAGATGTTGATAATTATAATAAAACTTAAATCAAAATCAAATTAATACTAATGCAAAAAGAAAATCAATTCAACACTAAGAATGACAATAATATTGAATATTTGTTCTTTAGTTTTACATTGGTTTAGACAATTAAAATACATAATCTAATTTTAATTTTCCTTAAATATTTAGTAATGGAACTAATACTTACTAAACTTATTTTAGCATGATTTAGTACTTTTAAATTATGATCATTTCATTCTGACCAATATTATTTTATGTGATGATTTCATTATTATTTTTTATTGAATTATTTTAGTGTCATCAGTACTCATCTCATATTTTGTGTTATTTTCTTAAGAAACACCTTAGATAATTGTATTTTGGTTAGACTAAAGAAATATTTGGAGCACAAGTTAATTATATGTTTGTATGCAAACTTTACCAAAAAATCCAAAAATCTGAATAAAATCGAGGTTTATTAGTTTGGTTTGATTTATAAATTTAAAAATTTGACACAATGGTTTGGTTTGGTATTTGAAAAATCCGAACCAACCCGAGGTTGAAAAACCCGAAAATCCGAATTTTATTGGTTTGGTGTGGTTTATAAATTAAATTTTTTTACACAAATGATTTGGTTTGATATTTGAAAAACTTGAACCAACCCGGTCATGTACACCCCTAGTGTATACACACATTTTGGTGCATCTAGCCCAAAATTTTCATTCACGTGACTTTTTTTTTTGTTGGCACTTTTTTTTTAAAGTTAAGTGCCAAAAATACACTTGAACTGTATTTTGTTAGTTTCATACCTAAATTATTGAGAGTGCTAGAAACGCATCTAAACTATCACTCATTAGTTTGGGAAATACACATCAATACTGAACCTTGAATTTTCGTCCACATGGTTTTATTTTGCTGACATATTTTTTTTTTAATTATTATTATCAGGAGGACCAAAATATGATAAGATTTAGTAAGATCAAAAAGTCACGAAAAGATAAGTGATTAACTCACAAACTAGTGGAGTTTGACTAAAAATATATATCGTATTTAAGTAATGATAATCTAATCGAGCTATTCAATCTCTACTTACCT
>NW_006240948.1:0-2293 GCF_000226075.1 Solanum tuberosum
CCTTTTCCCCTCAGACCCGGCCCAATCCAATTCAAAGTAAACCCAGCAAATGTTAACCTTCAGAAAGCAGCGTGCAAAACCAGAAGACCCCACCCCTGTTACTCTTCTTCTTCGCAGAACTCGAAGCCAGACGAAATCCCAGCGAAAATCGCGCTGCAAACTTGAAAATCTCATCCAAACCCATACCCTGGCATCCCCAATGTCAAACCTTCGTCATCCTGCTTTCCCCCTTTTTCAGGGATTTTTGAATATCTTCCACTGTTGCCTTGAAAGAAAAAAGGCAAAGAAAATCGAATTTAAAATTCAAAAATCCACCAAATTCTCCTCCAAAATCACCCATCTCTCCCTATAAATAGTTATCCATGCTCCAGGGATGAGAGGGGTTTTTTTTTTGGGGCTTGATCTTTGAGCAAATAGACATTTTAAAGAATTTGATATCTAGCTTTTGATTCTAAGTCCCGAGAAGATCGACGCTCGAATTTGCTTAGCTTACTGTTCGTATTTGGATTTCATAGTAGAAGGGTCGTTGTTCTCAACTCGTTTGTCGTAGTTTCGCTGCCCGGAGAAAGGTAATACTCTTCCCTTTACAATATTCCTTTCGTCTCCGCTATTTTTACATGGCGTTATTCGACAAAATTATGTTTTCGTCGTTCGAGCTCTTGGTGTCTTAATGCTGTTTCTCTTCTTGAATGATATAAGATTCAAAATGACCTTTGTCTGCTTAGTTACTCTTTCACCCATGTTTGTATGTCCAAGCTTGCTTGCTTTTGTTATTCTGCATCTTTGAATAGATATGTGAATGTTGTGAGCATACTGCTGTTGACGTTAGTCTAGTCGAGTCAGTTTGGTTCAGGCTGATGTTAGTCTAGTCGAATTAATCTATGATCAAAAAAAATATGTTTCTCTTATTTTCTTGGCCTTCGCGGATGTGTCGTGTTAATCCTCGAGTTACTTTATGTTCGAATTACAATAACGTGGTGTGTTCTTTCAAGTCATATGAGATGCATCTTAATTTGTGAAAGAAAATCAACATGACCCGATTATTTGATTCCCGCAATAAGCTCTGTAACTATTGAAATACCTTCTCTTTTTTTTTATCGACTTAGAGCATTGAGAATTCTTACATTATGAACATAATATTTGTTTTCCTCTCCAGATTGGGATCTATTTGAGAGACATTGGCTCAATCTTCTTTCTTTCTCTATTTTGTTGCTTATGGCCGAAATAGTTTATATATAGTGATAGTATTTTTCATTGTTTGGAATGGTATCTCACTGGACATATGTTGCTGGTTTAAGTTTGTTTTAACACTAGTAATGACCATTAGTCTTACTGCTGGCATTTATCACTTCATCTTAGTGAAATTAATTTTAACTATTAGTATTCACGTTTGCCTTAGAATTACTAATTGCTTATTTATAAAGAATGCATGTGTGTATCTTGGTGTGATTGCCGCTTTAAAATCACGTGCATTGGCCATCGTGCTTCACAACCGTTTAAAATGCTCTTTGCCATCAATTGTTTAGAGCTTTGCATTTGGTTTACATGCTTAACGAATAATTCTTCATGTCATGGTGGTAGTCAAGCATGTGAAGGGTGAGTTTGTTTTATATGGCAAAGAATGAGTATTAATGATAGTATGTTAGTCACTGTTTTTTTTTCTTTCAAATTCTATGCATTCATTTTGTATTTTATTTTTTTGTATGCTTCTTTATAATTTGTGGTTAGTTGCATTATCATGTAAATGTGAGTCAACTTGGATTAAGTCAAGCAATGTGTTACTTACCTTCTTTTCACGTGTCTTTTAATTTAGTCGTTGTATACATCGCTCTAGTGTTTTGAATACTATTTAGTGATATAAGGTTACAAGTCTTAACAATAGTTGTTTTAAGCTAATCTACCTAGTCTTAATAATTAGTTTTGTTTAATCATGATGTGGACTAGTATAGTATACATGTTGTTAGTTAACTTATTAATTCATTAATTTGGAGTGACTATCGTACACTCCTAGTTATTTCTTTAAAGTTGTTGCCCTCCAACGTACCTCTGTATGATTCCCTCTAGTGTGACGGTATGATAATTTATTAGTATTGTATGCTAGTTTGTCCCCTTGTAAATTGGTACGCATTTTTCATTATCTCGAGTTGGTTTATGTATTAACCTTTTTCCTTTGCTTCATTTGCATGTGAAAACTCCTTTTGAGTCCATGGTGGACTCTTTCTCCTTTCTTTTTTTTGCATTTTTAATTGAGCCACAAGCTCAATTCTTCTTTATCGAGTCAACCTCATCCATC
>NW_006240949.1:0-2290 GCF_000226075.1 Solanum tuberosum
GAGCACCTGCACGGACAATGGATATGCCGATTACATTTGTAATCGGGATCCATTACATTTAGGGTAATTAAGTTGTTTCTTTATTATCTTCATATATTTTGAAAAAATAATTAAAAGTAATTAGTATTTTTTTTTTTGAATTTAGATTCCAGGACGTTGAGCTTCTCAAGCTCGTACGTCTTCTCTTAAAAGCTTATCCAAATCTGCGTATCGATGTGGATGAAGCCCTTAGACATCCGTACTTTGGTGGTTCTAGACCTACTAGGTAATAATTTGATATTTACACCGTTAATTTAAAATATATATTTTAATTTTTTTTTCTAGTTCAATTTGATTTTTGGTGATGTTAATCGAGTTTTTTTCATTTTTGCAGCATGTTCAATTATCGTGCTTCTTTTGCATGTGCCTTGGCTTGTGCTGTGATTTTTGCTAGCTTTTTTATTTGAGTGAAAATTTATCGGAGTACACCACAGGGAGAAAACAAGACCAAAAAGGAGTTGAAAAAAATAGAAGAAAAATAGGAAGAAAAACAAAAAGCAGAACTAAAGATTTCAATTGGATCTGGAGCCTGAATTGTCCTATCACCTCATGATTTTTTCTCTACAATGTACTGATTCTGTTTGTGTCACATGTAGAAGGCTCGAAACTATTACACATATTTTCTTACAATGCAACAACGTTCATTGATATTGGAACAATTTAGGTATGTTGAGTGACATCAGGGAGATTGCGGACTCAAATGATATTGATTGCCTTAATAGTTAAATAAGAAAATGAATTATAAATAACAAGCTAAACTGGAGTCTTGCTTTTCCCTGTAATATTTGGAATATATGGCTATCTAGAAACCACAATTATCATAACAATACTAGAGAAGAATTTGATATAAGAAATTTGTTGTGCACATATTTGAATAAACGACTTCCTATAATATACATCAGTTGAGCTACTTAAACGTGATTATTCTGATGATCATTCCATTGTGTGGTAAGTAATATACATCTAAGTAATAATTTTTTAATTTGATCGAATTAATCAATCAATATGTTGTATGTTATTATTAAAAAATGTTTCAAGATTTATTTTTAACAATGTAGTATAACTAGTATGGTGGAGCAGTATATCGGGCTTTCTTAAGTTGTGAAAGTAAAACACGTGAAAAGGCTCGCAACATGCACTGACGATGAATATGTCGATTACATTTGTAATCAAGATTAATTTCATCTCGGGTAATAGTCATGACTTTAAATTTTTTTCATAAGGTCATAAGTTCATCACTAAGTTGAAAGTATCAGTAATTTAAAGAAAAAAATATAAATTGTATTTATAATCTTAAAAAATAAAATTATTTATTTATAAGGTTGCAATTTATTTCACAAACCTAAAAAATTGTTTCAAACATTTTATTCTTAATTTTTTCCTAAAATCGTAAAGGTTTTTCAAACATAATTGATAGATAAAGTGTTATTTTATTGTTTCTATTTTATCGAGCAATAACTTAATACTTCCACTATTAATCTTTAACAAATATATTCTCAAGTTTTATTATCTAGTTTAATTTATTTTTTTGGTAATGCTTATTGAATTGTTTCACGTATTGAAATATGACATTTATTTATGATTATCATTTGATACGTGCAAAAGCAAGAAAAATAAGAATTGAAATTTAATAGGGTTTGGCCTAGTTATAGGTGTTTTGAAAATTATGGAGCGAGCCCAATTTGACCCTTATATTTTGACGGATCAGAAAAACATCAAATTGAACCATGCACTCCCGTGTGGATTGGGGGCTACGATAGTTCATGCCACATTTTAAAAATAAATATGTTTTTTCAAAAATTTTGTTAGATGATTATGGTAAGAATGAAAAATCATTAATGCAATTGGACAAAAAATTAGTAGGGTTTCCCTATTTCGAAAGACGCCGCACTATTTAAGTATCATAGTATATTCTTCTCTCGTGAATAGTGAAATATTATCCCGTTAATCTTTTTCTCTCTTTATAACTTTTTTTTTAATTTTATTTTCTAATATTATTCAAATCGTTAATAAAAAAGATTTTAAAACTTTATATCATCTTTTCTAAAAATCTACCTTTTGTTGTTATGGTACAAAATACATACTAATACAATTACTAAATTGATATTTTAGTTTCAGATTTTTAAAAAAATTATGTCTATGTACTTCTATTGTTTTTGCAACTTTGAGTAAACATTAAAAAATATTAACAATGACCGACTTATTTTTTAGGATGACCTGAGATTTAGAGAAAATATATATATATATATAT
>NW_006240950.1:0-2287 GCF_000226075.1 Solanum tuberosum
ACCTTAAGATTAGTTTATTTGGCTATGTGTTTAATTGCTTATGTGTTTAAATTATCATATCTTATATTAACTGTGGCATTCATGGCACCCGATTCCGCCAAACGACAAATAGATTGCATTAGGAAAAAGGTGATTACGTGGCTTATCAGGGTTGTCCTGCAGAAAAACACAAGTTGAGATCTTTGGAAGTGATAAACGAATAGTTGGCTTGTGGTCATCCAACGTCGTTTATTAGACTTCACCCCGTTGTTTGTCCGACTCGGGTAACCGTCATTTCTAAACCAATTCTAGTCAACCTAGAGTAGAGCGAAACCAAATCCAAATCTAAGCATTAGCCTAAGACGGCTTAATACCCAAGGCGTATTAAGTCCATTAGTAAAACCGCCAAAAATCATGTCCAAGGTCCACGACCTAACGACATATCATATTATTTGAAATTTGAAAGATGTATGTGTGGAAACCTAATTGTTGCCTATTTGGGGGAGGGAATCTTAACCGTGCTTTATTTTGTAGGTATGGATCGATTTCCCAAATTTGACATGGTGGTGGAAGCCCCTGTTCTACTCAAGATGTGGTACAACGACCTCAATGCATTTCACAAAAGGGATCTCAACAAATATGTAGGGGCCTTAACAGAACTCATCAACATGGTTGGGTGGCCCGAACTGATTGAAGTCTTCACGGGTTATTGGGACAACGAGAAAATGGTATTTCAATTTGGAACCATGGAAATCACCACGATAATTGAGGAAATTCGAGATGGAATAGACACAGTCGGTACAGGGCTTGAAAGAAGAGTGAGAAAACAGGAACACATCCTAATCCCTAACAAGCCTACCCTCGAGGATATTCTAAATTGACTCGGATTAAGAAAGGATTACGCCTTCTGGGCCGATGGTTCTAGCGTTTCTTTCATGGATCTCTATGTCAGATTCGGGAATGCAACCTTTTATGCAAATTACAATCAAGAGTTCAGGGTTACCTTCAGAGAATGGGACGGATCAGACCTTTGGCATTCACTATCGCGCTATTAGGCACTATGGTTTTTCCCCAAGGCCCGAGCCTCAGCATCAACACCCGAGTAATAATGCTTGCACACACTCTCTTCCACGGGCATTTGAACCAAGGGCAAGTGAAGTATTATCCTATCGCACCCGTCATCCTGTCCGACATGTACCTGTGCTTTGGGAAAATGCAAGGAAGGACATCGCTACTTCCAGGGTTGCAATCTCCTCCTCCAATGGTGGATACTGAGCCACTTAGCGAAGGGACACGGGACTCAAAAGCTACACACCCTCGATGATAATAATGCTCTCAAGGGTTTGAATGATATGCTGTTTTGGAAAGATTTAGAAAATAGGAGAACTAGAGGGAGATGGGCTCAAATTTTCTCTGAGTTGAGAGAAGAAAATATCCAGTGGATGTTCGACCGCTTCATCTCGAAAGATGTCATAGTACGGGGCGACAGAAAACTAGTGCTTCCTTTACCAGGTATTCGAGGTATCCGACCATATGCGCCCATCCGGGTCCTGAGGCAGTTCGGAAGAAGACAGACTACACCTCCAGAAGCATACTACCGTATCTATGTGTTCGACATTGGGGATGATAGAGTACCTGATGCTTCAGAGAGGCTAAGAGAATGGAAAAGAGCAGTGCGAATGAAAGACGACACCATTGCCGCGGACCGATTTAACGCTGGGTACGATGAAACCTACAAAGATTGGTTGAAGGGAAATATACAAGGTATCTCTTTCTCAGTTCCAAACATTTATCGCATTGTAGAAGACAAAGAGTTCAAAGCTTTGATAGAACTAAGAGAGGTAAGAAGAGAAGCCCAGGAAATGCACGAGGAATTTCTCCGAAAGCAAGAGGAGGATAAGTACGCCCTCGAGAGCGTAGCTCAAGAATTAGAAAGCTTGAGAAGCGATTTGGGAGAGCTTAACTTATGGATTGGAGATAAGAAAACGGAATGTGTCTCGAGGACTGGGAAGAGAAAAGGTCGCCGGAGCGAAGGATACTTGCTAATGATTCAAAATAGGCTTAAGCATCTCACGGCACAAAACAAGAGGAGTAGGTCGGAGGCGGGGCCATCGGCAGCATCTTAGCGGATTCCGCCCCTGCGTGGGTTTTGCTATATGTACTTATTGTCATTCGCCCCTGCGTGGGCTTGCCTTTTTTGTATTTTGGTACTCTTTTCAAATGACCCCTGCGCGGGCCTTTTCTTTGTGTTTTTTCGTTCATTCCCTACTTTCCCTGCTTATTTTCGCTTCTTGCACATCATTTTATA
>NW_006240951.1:0-2282 GCF_000226075.1 Solanum tuberosum
CTACAAAATATGAGATTCTAGATACAGGTTCAATTAACCTAAAGGGAAGGGGTGAGACATCCTTTAAGATCCATTAAAATGGTTAACCGGCCGAACTTGATTGATTAATTAGGCTAAGTGTAAGAAAGTCAAATTTATGTAAAAATGCTAAATGTTAGAAAACTTTTAGGTCATTTCGTGTGAAAATTGGTCTTGTTGAAAACGTGCAAAAGGAAAATAGTTTTTTTTTAAAAAAAATGAAGTATTAGAAGTAGTAAAAGAGAGTCTAACGAAGTCAGTTAATTTTAGAGAGCTTATTTATCATAAAAAGGGGACTGATTAAAGAATGAGATAGATTTTAAATTTTAAGAAAAGTGTCACTACTATTCTTTTATGTCAAGAAATTTAAACTCTAATCTGCTCGATAAAATAAGTTACTACTAGCATACTACACAAAATGTTATACGCAATAAGTAATAAGAGGTAAATAACAAACAATAGTTAAAAGTGAATAAAAACGCACAAGTGATACATAAAACAAAATAGTAAGGATAGGGAAGGGGAATATCCGCCAATTCCTCCCAGCCCCTCATTCATTTCTGTTCGGATGGAGTTTCTAGAGAGCGAGAAACACAAATGAAGAGGTAATGCATGTTTCGAGTCTTGCGGGGACGTCGAGTCTTAAAGTGAGACTCTTCGACTCCGGTGTACATGTAAAAAATAGAGAAAAAAAGAAATAGTTAGCGAGGATAATCTGAATCTTACTAATATATATACATAAGTCATGAGATAAACATTAGAACATAGTGAATAATTATACGTTGTTAAGCATGTTATTTTGAGATTCACAAACAACACACGGCTGTTCATTTGAGCAGTACTAATCAAAGTTCTCTCTTAAAGTTTTACTTCATTCATTCTATCATATGAACAGAGATTTGAAAAGTATCTAATAAACTCTAAACCACCTATCATTCTTATAATCATATTGTATATGAATAGACAGAAAATGGATCTGTCTTATTTTATTTAAACAAGTTTACCAAAAGAAGGATAATAAATTAAGCTTATTTAATCAACATCCCCATACAAGGTGAATATGTTTCTTAGTATGCAGTCTTAAACACTTAAAATTCAAATCAATGAGCATATTTAACAACAGTACAAAAACACAAATAAATTGTTTAAGGGCCTAGACATGAAGTTGGTTCAAACAAAGCATGAAACAGATTGCATTTTAACAATTATAAATAAAAGAAACATTAGCCGTGCTCTTAGATTCCTAAACAAACGAAATAGTCTTGAACAAGAGAACAAAATGAATAAAGAGGCTGAATTTACCTCTTGTGGTGCAGTGAACTGTGGGTGTTATAGGTCTCCGATCTATGCTCTTGTAATGAACAAATTCGAAAGCTTTGAAATGCCTCTGTTGTTATCCAACAGAAGCAAACAAAGAGAGATTAGAACTTCTTTCTTAAAGTTGTAAAAACTAGCAAATATGGAGGGGAAAGAGGCGGCTCAAAAACTTGTCTTTGTGAATGTATAAGGATGTATTTATAGGTGAAGTTTAGGGTTATGGTTTGTTAGGAGGGAAAATATCCGTTTGAAATTGGTCAAATTTGGCAGAGATATTGCTGCATATAATCATCCAAAATAGTGAGATTTTGTTTGAAATTTGAAAGCAGCTGCTGCGTTTTGAAAGCATGAAACAAGAAAGTATTCGTTCGCTGCCTCAACAAGGACAAAATTAAGCTCAAAATAGAAGGATGAAAGCTGTCAATGGCTGCACTACATTGGAACTTTGCTTAGAAGAGGGAAGAGAGGAGAAAGGGACGTGCAGCGGCTGAAAAGATTAGGAATAGGTTAGGAGTTTTCTGATATGCTCCAAAATGGGCTAGCGAATTGGGCCTAATTTTGGACAGATTCAACATTGAATAAGGGGGCTGAATATTTGGTCCATTTGAAATATAATCAGGCCCAACTTTATAGTCTTTTCTTTCTTAAATTAGTTCAATTGAGCTTCTAATTTAGTAAATAATATAATATATATCATATAAAATGTTTAGTAAGTAAGAAACTTAAAAATAAAATAACGACAATATGTTATAAAGAAACGTCAATAAAGTAGTACTAGTAACGTTGATAATAAAAGGTATAATTTTGAAATAGTGAAATCATAATAAAAGTAAAAGTAAAAGTATCTAGTAGATAATTATGGTAACAATAGTAATAAATGGAAAATTATAGTGAATTATAAAGTATTCAAATTATTAGCAATTTAGAAGCTCAACGAAATAAATTAG
>NW_006240952.1:0-2280 GCF_000226075.1 Solanum tuberosum
CATCTTGATCACTTCAATACAGATTAACTACTCTTTCTGTTCAACAATAGTTGTCCAAGTACTATACTATTTTAGGATGTCTCATAATACTTGTCCATATTTTACACTTAGTTCCTAATTTACCCTTATCACTAATTAGTCACTTCTCTATTACTTTTTTTTTACCCTCCCCTAGGAGCTCCCCACCCCTTTTGCTCCCTTGGTGACTCGAACTCGCAACCTTCGGGTTGGAAGTGAGGGGTGCTTACCATCCGAGCAACTCCCTCTCGTCAGTCACTTCTCTATTACATTTTTCAAGACATTGAATTTATTATATTCAAAAAATGGTATAATAAAATTACCATATTATTTATAATTTCTCAAGAAGTGTGCCTTTACCTAAACTCAATGCTCACCACAAAAGATGATGAAATGGTAACATACCTTATCATTTTGCATTATTGTACATCTTTATCGATTTATAAACTCAATGTAACTATAAGCTCACTACAACAAATATGATATATAGCTACGAAATTATTAGCTACGACATAAATTTCGTCACTAATTATTTACTTTTAGTGACAAAAATTACTTTTCGTTCTTAAATATATGAGACATATACTTTTAGTGACGATACATAAAAGTTTGTGGCGAAGTTTTGTCCACTAAAATTTCCCACCAAAAAATGAATTGGCGCCATTTATTGAGTACTGTTAGTCACAAATTTAAAGTTACCAGTGACACATTGTTTCGTCACAAATGATGTATCTAATTTGTGACAAATTATTTTTGTCTTTAAATTAATTTATTTTTGGACACAAAATAATTTCGTCTCAAAAAATATGTTGTTACAATAGTGACAAATAAGAGTTTGTAGTTAAATATTATAAGTTTTAGCTATAAAAATTTAGATTTAATTGTGACATTTATTTTCGTCACTAATAATATGAACAATTGGTGACAAAAAATTTATTGTCTCTAATCAACCTATGATTTAGTGACAACAAAAAAATGTCACAAAATATGTAAGGTGTTCAATAGCGACGACTTAGAATTTGTAGTTGAATAATTCAACTATTTGCTACGAAAAATTCATAGCTATATACAAAATTTTCTTTGGCTACGATTGTTCATAATTAGAGAATTTCATAAATGGTCCCTGAACTATTGAAGTAGGTCTAAAATAGTCCCTTAACAATACATTTATCGGTCGATTTTGTAAAAATTAAAAAAATTAACTCATCAATTTTCTTAAATTACGCAATTATAAAATGCATCATTTGAAATATACAATCTAGATTATAAGTACCGTGCGTGGGTACTATTCTACCACTACATCACAAATATTTGTTGGCTTAAGAAATTTTATTTTTTATTTTATACACTTTCATCAATAAAGAGTATAGAACAAATAATTTCTCAAACCTTGATGCTTATTTTTGTGCGTGCCTATCGATTTTGTGGTGGGTAAAACAGTACAGACTAAGTCAATTGATTTGCTTGTCTAAAAATACATACATAATTAGTAGTGATTCCACGTACATAGAGCAACTATATAGAGATAATATCGACTTAGACTTTGCAAAGAAATATTTCATGAATTCTATCAACCTTTTTCATCCGTGTGAAAATAGAAATAAACTAAAAAAAATGAAAGCACAAATGAAAGAAATTAACCAACTAAGATTTTGAATATATTATGATAAAGTACTATAGTTGTGAGTGTCAATATTTTTTAAATAATTGATTAACTCATCGAATCGAACCAAGTATTAGATTTCTTATAGTAAAATCGAAAGACTAATTTTATATAAATTTATAATTGTACTGAATAATTTTTTAATTTTTTAATTGTACTGAATAATATGATATTGAAATCCTATCTTTTCAAATATACATTGTTTTAGTTTTAACAGTAGTAAAATAAATTGTTCTTTATAAATTATTTTAGACGTCTTCTCATAAATTCAAATGTTTTGAAACAAATTGTTCTTAATAAATTGAAAATCTTGATGTTTTACTTTTTCATGATGAATATGATGCCATTTAATATTGATTTGGTTCTAGTTTTTTATTTTTATTATTATTTGGTTCAACTATTTCTAGTTTTATTATTATTCTTATTCTTATTGTTGTTGTTATTATTATTTTTTGTTATTAGTATTATTTTTTTATTATTATTGTTATTATTTTTATTTTTATTATTAGCATTATTATTATTTCTTAGTATTATTTTTTATTTTATTATTATTATTATTATTATTATCATTAAAGTTATTATTGACATTATTAAATATT